>NC_139344.1:86934290-87049359 GCF_055883805.1 Amblyomma maculatum | reverse complement strand
TGCACATTGGGTGTCTGACCTGACTGACTCATGACAAGAGACTATGATTCATGACTAAACTATAATGACTTACATGACATTAATATACCACTTGTCAATGCATACACATTCATGAATACCAGCCTGACCTTAATGTGCTGTCATATCACACGTTACATTTTGCTTAATTTGCTTCCACATTTTGCTTCCATGTTTTGCGAACAGTATTTGCGAATAGTAAAAGCTCGTTAATTCAAATTCCACGGGGCCGCCAGGCCAGTTCGAATTAACCAAAATTCGAACTAATGAAAGTGAGCAAAAATGAAGGCGTTTGATGCCCGGAGGGCACGAAAAACATTTATTTAGCAAAAAAGTCTGTTATCATCTTCTGCTTCTTCTCTCTGAGGGCTACCGTACTCACTCGGTCTTCTAGCATGCGAATGCGAAGCAGGGAGTCTTCTTCCTCCTCTTCAAAGCTGAAGAAAAGGCGCGCGACATTCAGCGCTCCCATAACTTCTGCCGCGGATGGACGCACGGGCTCTTGCTCCTCGTCGTCGTCCTCGTCTTCTGCCTCTTCTGGGACAGACTGCTCCCCAACAATTTCAGCGACAATGTCCTCATCACTTAGGGCACCGCATATTGCTGCATCGCTGTCTACTCCAACGTAATCATCAACAGGCACCTTGTCAACCATAATATTTGAGATATTGAACACCGAAGAAAAAGCTCACACAATGCTTTCTGTTTCCAGCACTGCCGTATGTCTTCTTCGCTTAACCAAATTGGCCCTGCGTGTAATTCCATTTTCCGTTGAGCACAATATACCAAGCAGAGATATGCACTTTTGCTTCCTGAACTGCCAGTATATATACGCAGTTGAGCCCACTTATATATATATATATACCTGATGGTCCTGTAAATTGCATTCACTGTATCAGAGTTTGTTGTGAATGAAATTCCCATATTACAGCCAAAAATATCAAGTCTAACAAAGTGCCATTCATTTCTCTGAAATGGAGCAAGCAATGTACCCCTACTTCTTCAAAGCAGACTCTATCGTGGTGCTCCACAAGCTTTCCAGCATGGTCGTGTTCTTCTGGCCAAGGCCTTTGCTACCAAAAATCTGCTTAAGGGATGCGACTGAAGCATTCACAGGTAGCCTTCCCAAATCAGATTCCTGGCAGTCGGCAGTACTCATACTTAATACAAAGAGCACATCTCTGCAACGTCAGTGCTAGTAAAATTGTCATGCCAGAAGACATCCGACCAGCTGTGCATCGAAGTGTTGTCAGAAATCCCAAGCATCATCTGTCATTCCTAGGTCCATATAGTAAATAAGCTAGCATAGCACACACGCAGACAAACTACATGAGCTGCACTGTTGTCTGCGCACTGTCAGCACACGGTAGCAGCACAAAATGTGGAGAACAGACTAGGCATACAAAGCCTACTATGTGACCAACAGGGCCAGCCGGGAACTGATATTTCTTAAATCACTCCCCTCTGGTACATCCCTGACTGTGTGCAGTAGCTCTGCTTCCAACACTGCCTGAATTATTCCCCCCCCCCCCCCCCCCCGCGCACTTCTATTTTAGATACCATGGCCAGCCTGCACAGATGCATCTCATAGGCCATCGGTGCATGCTCAGCTGCAGTTTCAATGCAGTGCCTTTTAGTGTGCTCTTGGATCCCTGTGTTCTTTCTGGGGCACTGCCATGCAGACCGAGAGACAATCTGCAGCATCTGCGCTTTTTAGAAGTGTGAGTGTTTCAGCTGTAGGAGCAAATTTACGGCATCTCCTTGCCTTCTGTTAACAAGAGTGGTGTGGCCATAGTTGGTTGTGTCTGAAATGGACTGACATTGCCCTAATAGTACATATCTCCTTGCCTTCTGTTAACAAGAGTGGTGTGGCCATAGTTGGTTGTATCTGAAATGGACTGACATTGCCCTAATAGTACATATTTTGACGGTAGCATCACATTTTGCTTCCATGTTTTGCGAACAGTATTTGCGAATAGTAAAAGCTCGTTAATTCAAATTCCACGGGGCCGCCAGGCCAGTTCGAATTAACCAAAATTCGAACTAATGAAAGTGAGCAAAAATGAAGGCGTTTGATGCCCGGAGGGCACGAAAAACATTTATTTAGCAAAAAAGTCTGTTATCATCTTCTGCTTCTTCTCTCTGAGGGCTACCGTACTCACTCGGTCTTCTAGCATGCGAATGCGACGCAGGGAGTCTTCTTCCTCCTCTTCAAAGCTGAAGAAAAGGCGCGCGACATTCAGCGCTCCCATAACTTCTGCCGCGGATGGACGCACGGGCTCTTGCTCCTCGTCGTCGTCCTCGTCTTCTGCCTCTTCTGGGACAGACTGCTCCCCAACAATTTCAGCGACAATGTCCTCATCACTTAGGGCACCGCATATTGCTGCATCGCTGTCTACTCCAACGTAATCATCAAAACTGACGTCCTGCAGCACAGCACGCACAGCCGCAGGCAGAGGCTCCGGACTCCCATCGTCGCCACTTTCTTTCATACTTCCGGCAGCAAAGCCACAGTGGTGGAAGCAGTTTGCAATTGTGGGCGGCGTGACCTGCTCCCATGCACGCACCAACATGTGCATTGCTGTGAGCAATGTGATGGTGCTGGTCTTCTGGTTTCCAGTGCACAAAGTCATGCGCTCGATCATGTGGCGCCTATAGAAACATTTGATGTTTCTGATCACCCCCTGATCCATCGGCTGCAAGGCCGCAGTCGTGTTGGCGGGCAAAAAGACGAGCCTTGTGGCTTTCAGCTCGGCGTCGACTTTGTGTGCCGAGCAGTTATCCACAATGAGGAGAACTTGACGCTTCCCTAGCTCCATCCTCCGATCGAATTTCAAGAGCCATTTTTTAAACAATTCGCCCATCATCCACGCCTTGCTGTTGGCAGAGTATTCCGTCGGCAGCGTCCTAATGTTCTTGAAACATCTAGGCTTATGTGCCTTGCCGACAACAAAAAGAGGGACCTTCTCCGTCCCGGTCATATTAGCGGCGACCAGAACAGTAATCCGCTCTTTGCTTCGCTTGCCGCCAGCGCAGCTGTCCCCTTTAAATGTTACTGTTCTGTCGGGCTGGAGCTTATAAAACAAAGCCGTCTCATCAGCATTGAATATATCATGTGCCGAGTAGCTTTCTAAGTACTGCTGCAGAGCACCGCTTCGCCACGTGGCACAAGTTTCTGCATCCACTTCTTTGGCTTCTCCAGACAACACCCGGAAGACAAGATTATGTCTGTCTCTAAAGCGGTGAAACCATCCTTCGGAGGCGACAAAATCTTCCACATTCAAGCGCAGGGCGAAATCGGCCGCCTTCGCCATGATAATTGGGCCGCTCAGTGGAATGTCAGCGCTTCTCATTTCTTTCACCCACGTGATCACAGCGATCTCAATTTCCGGATACTTGGCTAACCGAAGCCTTTTTCTGTTGCTGGCAAAATCTTCGGCTTCATAGGCATCCTCGATGGCCTTCCTATTTCGGACGTACGTCGACAACGTGCTTGGTGGAATCCCGTGCTTTTTCACGATTTCCACTTTGCTGGCCTTCCATTCATCCACCTCGCGTAAAATAGCCACTTTCTCCTTCACCGTCTTGGCACAGTATTTCCCACGCGAACACATCTCGCGGACACAAGCTCACAACAAGCGGCGTGCAAAACGAGGGCTCACGAAATGCAACACGAAACCGTGGTCGATAACACTAAAACGTCGTTCCTCGAAGGAGTCGCGGCAGGAAAGACTGTTTAGTACTTGTTCCAGCACCCTAGCGGCGCCCCGATGGTTGTGCCATCTATCGTTCTGCCGTGAAAGCTTCCAACGATGGTTTTTAACAGCGCCGCTTGGCGGCGCGCAGTTCGAATTATGGGTGGCGGCACCAATTTTTGAGTGAATTAACGAGCTGTTACACGCATAGACTTCTATGCACAGCGGACCGGACCACGATGACTATTTCGAATTATCCAAAATTTCGAATTAACGAGTTGTGAATTAACGAGCTTTCACTAGCCAAGTAAGGCTTTAGCTTTAAAACAAGAAAAACAAGAACCAATCACAATTTTGCAATTCACCAGCGTCTTGAAAGAGCCTCCGGTAGCAAAGAAGTTCACAGTACACAGCACCTACTGCCGCACTAACAGCACACCTTTCCGAATGTCTCCCCCCCCCCCTCCCCCCCACTCCCCCCTCTTCATTTTAGAGGCAAATTCATCTCACAGCGCATGCCCTACTTCACATTGCTCACACTGGCACAACCACCACGGTCACATCGCTCCACACACCACTGCCACTGTTAATTATAAGTGACACAGACTGGCCCAAGGTGATTACAAAAAAAAAATGGTCACATTTGGCCCTCATCATTAGGCGCACGCACGTCGTTACTTATACCTCGGCCATGACATAAACCACAGCCACCCATGGAACAAATATACAACATAAGACTCCAGTCAGCTTTGGCCAATGGGAATGGGGCTAATTGATCGGTTTGTGATAGGACTTGATCGCTGCATAACCAAGTCTCTGAGCTGTTTACACCAACCCAAAGCCATACTTGCATTGTACTGTTTACCACTATCCACAGTACTAACACACAAGGGAAAGAGAGTAAGATCACTAAAAGGAAAGAGTACAAAAATTATTAATACTTTTTTTTTTTTTTAACATGGTGGTGCTGACTGAAGTGGGAAATCGGTAGTGCAATCACTTTTTGCATGGAAGGTATTTTAGCAGAAAGAGCAAGAACAGACAACCAATGCCAAGGGCGGGATCCAAACCCATAGCTTTCGCATGATGTAAGCAATGCTTTACTAATTTTTCTTTTGCTTTCTGCCAGGTCAATATCTTCATTATAGAAAAATAAACATTTTACCATGATTTCTTTATTTCAAAAATCACTGGCTTCTCGTATGTCTACGGCACTACTTTCAAAATGATGCCTTTTGGATGCAGAAACATTTCAACATGCATAAGCTGATGCTGTATTAAGGTAACAAAAGAGCAACACTCACATCACTCCTAAGTAGAGCTTCAAGCTTCTTCTCATCCTGAAGCTTCTCCTCAGCTGTCTGGCTGCTTTTGCTTGGAGCCTGGTGCTTTGGTCGCTCAGCAGGTACCGACTCTGGCCTGTTCCATTTAGGGAGCCCTGCACAAACCATCTGTCCATCAGTACATTGCTCTTGCTGTGTTTAACACAGGCTGGTAATCAGAAAAACACATGTGCTCTGTCTATTGCAGCATCTTCAGCTTGTTCATCTACTTTTAACTGCAGACCAAGTGCCAAAGTCACCTATCTGCCCCTACTAGGCAATAATCCTGGTGATCGGTGATCTTCACAGTACACCAGCGAATTTTCAAAATCAACATTAAAGGGGCACAGTGATGTGCGTAAGGCAGTTAATTTCAGCCAATTTCTAGGTTCTTTGCACCGTGCCGATGTCAGTAAAAAATGAATTACAAAAATCGGCGCACGAAAATGAGAATTATTCGTTTTATAAAATTCTAAATACAAGAGAGAAAAAACAGCGTGAATGAGCTGGTGCGAGAGGGAGCCCCTATCTCATTTCGCTCGCCCAGCGCTCGACTCAGGCGGAACATATCAGAAATGCAGCTTTCTGCTAACGTATCAAAAGCTATTCACCATGGTTGCCTGTCCAACCCAACCTGCAGCCGCACTTTTTGGCAGCATCGTTACCATGGTAACGACGCTGCAACACACAGTTATGAGGACCGGCTTCTTCGTCTGCTCCCTTGGTCTGCTCAAAGTTAGCCTAGCCCACCAAATGCTGCTCCAAACCATCTTTGCTATTTAAGTGCAGTGCCCACATATTGTTCACGGTTCAATACTGATAATAAATGTTTTCCAACCCAATTGCCGGGGTGTCGACGAGGTGGACCCGACAGTCAGCAAATCTGCGTCGCCGTTTTGATGTTTCGCCGGCGTCTATCACTGCTGCTGTCACGGATCACTCGAGCGCTACTTGTGTGAAAGTTCGAGAATGAGTGCGAAAGGCAAAGACGGGAGAATGGCATATATGAGCTAAGGCGAAGCCTAACCTTTACTGCCTGACTTGTACAGGGTAGGGAAGCGAACATGCTTCACAAGCGATTTCGACACAACTAGTGCCATCTGTAGGACATCAGCAGAAACGATCAACCACATGATTTTGGCTTGTCCAGCGATTTTGCCAACCTCCGAGATCCGAACGCTATCAGCTGCCTTGGGATTTGAGGAGCCTGTGGGAGTGACCTTTGTGCTTGTGACCGTAGAGTCTGAACAGCATATTGGCGGACTTTTTTTCTTTTTTTAATTTTTGCCTCCGCCGTGCCAGAAGGCAGCGGCGACCCGCTACGAAGAGCAAAGCCACCATTACCATCATCACAGCAAGCAGACGCTCCATTGCGCTTGTTGACAACACCGCATTTATCCGAGTTTACAGACCCCATCTTTACAAGCACTCCACGAACAGACGTGGAATTAAAACACCATTTATTTAGTTTCTGCACAATAACTTGAAGAACATTCGAATGTAAAATCTAAAGTGCATGCCCAATCAGCGAAGCACCGCCCCAGAGAAGGAAACGTGATATCCATTAACGAACTTCGCCGTCGTGTGCTCACATCGGTGCCAAAACACTGATTATTGAAGCGGATTAAAATATTACGTGCCACAATTTCGCCGTTATAATTGGGCTTTGGGGCATCGGGAAGGTGTGAAGAACTATAGCGGCCGGCTAGAATTAGTGGTCTGGCGAACGTCACGGTGCCCCTTTAAAGGTGTGGAGGGGAAAAGTGACTGCTTCAAGAGAGCAGCAGTAGAAGCATTTTCCGAAAAGTCACAATTTTTGCAAGACATCCCATTACAACCATTTGAATTCGTGACAGCTGCCACCCTTTCTGTAGTACAATCTGGTTGTAAAAAGAAAAGAACAATTGCATAATACATTGTACAGAAGGAGTGCTACATCAATAAATTGAAAAATAATGCGAAGTACACTTGCTTTCACCTCCAAGCATTTCCTTCCAACCTAACAGCACACATTTGACATTTGGCAATTGCTTATATGCTGGGAGGCTGAATGGCTTTATATATAAACAAACTTTCAATCAAAGCAATAAACCAAATTAAAGATGGCTGTCCGAAGATATTTACACTAAATTCAAGTTAAAATTTAAACATTCTGAAGCTCTTAGCATGCTCATTTTTTTAGTGCTCAGTTCCTAGATGAAGTGCATGACATGATAGATTATCAGCTAAATGCAAGAACAAGTTGGTGGTTTTACACAACTGTTTAAAAATGAATAGATACACAGAGAACCAAACTGCAAGCCAACTGCAGCAGTGGTTGATATTGATACTGCTAAGTCTGAAGCCACAACTCCTCATTCGAAGCTAAACATTTCTACAGTCGTTGATTGCAAGTGAAGAATAGCTAATACACTAGCTGATCTTTGTGCTGTTCTTACACGCAGCTACCAAGTGCAAGAAAAAGCAACAACATATTATTACCCAATTTCATTGGCAAGTACATAAATCAATGTTCATAATTGACGAGCCAAATGCTCATGCTTCCCGAGTAACTCTTGAACAAGAAAAATGCTACCTCTTCAAAATTCCTGTTACTGAAAAATGGCAATGAAGGATATGCTTGTGTTTTCTTGTGTCCGTGCCACAAAATTTGCGCTTGTATTTTTTCAAGATGCTCATATGTGCACTTAGCCGCTGCCCAAAAATGTCAATGCAGCATGAAATCCCATTACAGCATACAACAGGAGACTGTAAACTGTTGAAAACTCTCACATCTCCAAAACTCACCCTGGAACCAGAGAAAAAACGTGCAAACACTGAAAGCATGCAGCGCACTGCTGGGGATCATGATATTAGGCATAATGACTGGAACACAATAAAGGAACCCAATTTAAATTTAAATCACATTATAATGGAAGAAGATTGACTACTAGTTTCTATCTCCGAGGAATTTCAGTCCTACAAGAAAAAGTGCTGAAGCTTTCCTTGTTCATTTGAGTGATATTGCTTTGTTGTGCCCATGATAAAAGGCTGAGACTTAGCATGCCAAGTATGCTGCCTAACAACAAGCAAATGCTAAGGGTGCCCTACAAACAAGTGGCTTTGAAGTTCGCTACAGACAAGTGTCACTTTTCCCTCAATAAGGCCTTCATTTATCTACGTTAGCACACAGTCACCTTCAAAACAGTCCCCTTGCAAAGCATACGGTGCTCACAACTTTCCCGCCACTGCTGGAACTTGCCCTCAAAGACTTCTCTTGAAGCGTGTCGAACACCTTCTGCAATTTGCACTGCATCTCCAAAGTGGTATCAAAATTATGACCCTAGAGCTGGATCTTCATCTTTGGGAAAAGAGTGAAGTCTGCAAAGTTAAACGAGGTTGGTGCTGAAGTGACAAGGGAGTTTTGGGCGATGCACTGTAGAGAGCGTAATGTTTTGCGTGTGCCACAAATCAAGTTGGTTTCACCAAATGACGATCCTCAGAGCCTTAAAGCATGGCATCTGCCCCGAGAGACCCCGAGAGATGAATCCTCAATGCGCAATGCCGTAAATGTCGAAAAATGGGAATAAACATGCACTTGATACAGCTGTGGACCTGCCTCACCCTTTTCAGCTATGGAGGTCATGGGCTCTTGCACTGTAAATACTGTTGCTTCCTCTCAAAGCCACACATGTAAACTCAATTTTCATCAGCAAGTAATGAGCCTCGATGTAAACGACCGATTACCACCGGCAAGCCGAGAAAGTTCTTGGCAGACTTCAATGCAGTGTTCCTTCTTACCATGGATCAGCAGCCGGAGGTCTAACTTAGCAAAATACAATGTATGTTCAAATCACACGAGGACTGTTTGGACTGTTACATACGATACGTAGACAATGGCAACAATGCTCTGTATTGTTTTATGATCTTTGTGCATAGGTTGTCAAATGGCTTCGACATTTAAGCTTGTCGAACGTCCTCCTGACATCTTGTCATTTTACAATGATGTCCTGCGACTTTTCAGCCACACATGTTCCTGCAAACATCTTGCACGATCTACTGCAGCATGCCATAAAATCTCCAAATCATACCAAACGCGTCTGCGGCAAATTTCCCAGCTTCCCGCAAAATTTCGTGCCCGATATTTATTCCGACATGCTGTTCATGATAAATGCGCAAATGAAGCAACACTAGTGGTCAGAACAGCAACAGTTGCACAGCTCCTAATGTACCGCCTTTGCCAAAAGTGACCGGGAAGTCATGTCAGCTCCTGCAGGAAGCATGAAGCTGAACAGAAGCACTGTGCTCTCCAGTGCTGGCCCCAGCTCCTTAGTCACGAGTGTAAACTAGCAAGCCGAAGTCTGCCCCCTTGTTCAGCTACAAAGGCACTAAATAGCATACTGCCCTTGCTACCTGCTTACCTACATCCAAAGAAAGAGAGTAAAAATGTAGGCTCACGTCACCCAGTTTATGCTTGTAGCCGGCAAGCAAGGGCCACCACCAGTGTGCAGAGCCCGCAGCTCGGTCTCAAGCTTGCTCCGGCAGCTGACGGAGCTACTCGGGCTTTTGGCACAGACGGTACATAGGAAGATGTCTGTTGACACACTGACTTTTGTGAAGGTCAGTGCTTCCCGTGACTGCAAATGAAGCCTTAAGCTGACCTCTGCTGGTGTGTCAGAAAACTTGTCTCAAAACTTTTGACACCACCTTACAGTTGAAGTGAAGAGACCTATATTAAGCTCATAAAACTGAGCCCGCTAGGTTTATTTGGTTCATGTCGTTTGCACCACCCTGCCAGCACCAATTCACGAAGCATCACAGCTTTCGGTCCTCCAGGATGCAAGTGTAGTGCACGGCGGCTTGCTGATGACGCCTGCAAAAGTTATGGTTGCCACTATATATGAGCAATCAGCTCCATAGGGCGCATCCATGAATCCTGCTCAAGAGCTGCCAAACTGGTTTTATAAATGTAAGTAAAATGTGTGTCTGTGCAGCTAATAAAACTTCCGAACTACATTTCAGTACTGAACTCTCGGTCCAGCGTCCACCTGTTATGTTATACTTTAAATGGTAGCAGTTATCTTCACAAGCCGACAGTTTTATATTAAAATGTGCAACATTTTCTGAAGCAGCCAGTAAACTAGCCCTCTCTTTAGGGCATGAGCAAAGGGCTAGTAACAAACCGAAAACCCTGCACAAGAATTAAAACAGTACAAAATCGAAAGTAAAATTTCCCCAGTCTCACTGATGGAGCTAGCTGCTCTATTATACCTAAAAACAAACAATTGTGACTGATTAAAAGGTGGTGGAACTTCTACACTTGTAACCAAGATACAGATTTTATTTTTTTTTTTTTTTGGTAACAGCTTAAGCCTCAGTCACCAGCGGCTGCGGAACAACTGACCACGGCGGCGGTCAGACTTGTGACGCAGCAGGGGGTGCTAAGAATTTCTGGCTCCGCTGGACAGGCCGCCATTGGAAACTGACCCTGGCAACGTTTAACATTAGAACCCTAGCTAGTGAAGCTAGTTTAGCAGTACTGTTAGAGGAACTAGAGGGTATGAAATGGGATGTCATAGGGCTTAGGAGGCCGAATGAGGCATATACTGTACTGAAGAATGGGCATGTACTGTGTTATCGAGGTTTACCAGAGAGGCGAGAACTAGGAGTAGGTTTCCTTGTCAATAAGTACATAGCGGGTAATATAGATGAATTCTATAGCATTAATGAGAGGGTGGCAGGCATCGTGATCAGGCTTAATAAGCGGTATAAACTGAAGGTTGTACAGGCCTATGCACCCACATGTAGCTATGATGACCAGGCAGTTGAAAGCTTCTAAGAAGATGTAGAATCGGCAATGCGAAAAGGAAAGACGCAGTATACTGTACTAATAGGCGACTTCAAAGCAGGCAGGAGACCAGGCAGTAGGTGACTATGGCATTGGTTCTAGGAACAGCAGGGGGGAATTACTAGTTGAGCTTGCAGAGCGCAATAACTTAAGAATCATGAATACCTTCTTCAGCAAACGGAAGAACCGGAAATGGACATGGAAAAGTTCTAACGGGGAGACTAAAAATGAAATTGACTTCATAGTGTGTTCAACCCCCGCCATTATTCAAGATGTAGAGGCAATCGGGAAAGTGCAATGCAGTGACAACTAAAGCCCCTCAATAAACTAAAAGTAGTGCCAACATGTGAAGGTTGCCGCCCGCCTCCTCTCCGGCGCTCTCCTTCGTCGTTCGACCCTCTCATTGGCCGAGCGCCGTCACGTGCTTGTACGCGCTTTTTTTTTGCTGGGCGTGCAGCTTCCTCCTTTCCAGCGGTGCGGGCGGCGCGCGGCGCGGCACGTATCGCCGTGTGTTTTGCTACCATGCGGACTGCTGCTAAATTGTTCTCCTCGGCCGGTTAGTTAATTTTTTATTTTTTTTAAGCATGTTGCGCACTTTGGCCGGCGGCTGATAGAAGCACGGAGGTGAAGACGAGTTCAACCAACGCAGACATCGCGTACGAATGGTGTCACACACTGACAGGTAACCGTTTCAGCGCAAAATATTAAAAAAAAGCTGCTACCACGCTTCTCAGGTTTAACGGTAACTTACAGTTCATTCAAACCTGCAAAGAAACCATGCAGACTGCAGCTTCCGTCGCCTAGTTAAATTTTTTTCAAGCATGTTGCGCACTTTTATCAATGGCTGACGGACTCAAGGAGGTGAAGGAGAGTTCAACCGACGCCGAAACTGTGTACGTATGGTGACACACCATGACAGCTGAAAACGGCACCGTCTCAGCGCAAAATATTAAAAAATAACTGCTACCACCCTTCCCAAGTTTACCGGTAGCTCACAAGTCAGTCAAAGCTGCGAAGACACCACACAGATTGCAGCTTCTGCAGCCTAGTTAATTATTATCTGCAGCTGAAGTTGAAAATACATGGAAGACAACACTGCCCGACTTCTCAAGTTTACCAGCAGCTCGCAAACCAGTAAACGCTGCAAAGAAACCATACACAGACGTTGCTAAATTGTTCCTGTCCGCCGCCTAGTTACAAATTTTTTAAAGCATGCCGCTGAGTTTGGCCAAGGGTGACGAACTACGGACACACGGAGATGACGGCAAGTTGAACCAACGCCGAAATCGCGTACATGTGGTGTAAGACACTCACAGCTGAAACTATTCTGGCGGGAAATCCCTGTCAACATTCGGTAATTATGTTTCAGCAGTGAGTAATATTTTAGCCTGAACACATTGCGACAAAATGCGAGTTGATATGCTCTGGTGAGACCCGGCGCCAGCGCTTTTACCGGCGCACGGCCGCCTGCTCCGGAGAGCGCGCGCTAGGCGCGCACCCCGTAGGTGGAGTTACGGTCGAAATGCGAGAGGAGGAGCGGCGCCGCCGGAGGAGGAGAGAGGAGATGGCGCTACTTTTAGTTTATTGAGGGGCTTTAGTGACAACAGGATGGTGAGGTCCCGAATTAGCCTAAATCTAAAGAAGGAACGCAACAGATTAGTAAGAAAGAAACCCATCAATGAATTAGCGGTGAGAGGAAGGGCAGAAGAGTTCAGAATCTCGCTACAGAATAGATATTCAGCTATAACCGAGGATGGCGACATTACTCTAGAAGCAATGAACAATAATCATTACTGAGTGCGTTGTAGGCGGTAGGATAGTTAGAGAGGATACCGGTAAGCTGTCTAAGGAGATGAAAGATTTCATTAAGAAACGCCAGAGTATGAAAGCTTCCAATCCAACAGACCAGATAGAATTGGCCGAGATATCAAAGCTAATCAATAAGTGCAAGG
Organism: Amblyomma maculatum; assembly: GCF_055883805.1. Classification (NCBI taxonomy): domain Eukaryota; kingdom Metazoa; phylum Arthropoda; class Arachnida; order Ixodida; family Ixodidae; genus Amblyomma; species Amblyomma maculatum. The sequence continues at coordinate 87,036,545 of NC_139344.1, read as the reverse complement.
TGGCCGATATAAGGAAGTATAACATGGAGAAAATTGAGCATGTTGTGAAGAACGGGGGAAGCCTTAAAGCGGTAGAAACGAAATTGGGCATAGGCAAAAACCAGGTGTATGCGATAAGGGACAAGGCGGGCAACGTCATCACGAATATAGACAAGATAGTCAAAGTAGCCGAGTTCTATAAAGATCTCTACAGTAGCCAAAGTAGTCATGAGTATAACGAGATTGGCAGTAGGGAAAAACAACCAGACATTCCACCAGTGATGGAGGACGAGGTCAAGAAGGCATTAGAAACTGTGAAAATAATGAAATCACCGGGAGAGGATCAGGTAACTACAGATTTGTTAAAGGATGGGGGGGGGGGATATTGTGCTGAAAAACTGGCCACCCTGTTTACGCAGTGCCTGGTGTCATCTACAGGTACCGGAACCATGGAAGAATGCAAACATTATCCTCATTCATAAGAAAGGGGACTCTAAGGACCTTAAAAATTACAGACCAATCAGCTTACTGTCTGTTAAGTATAAGGTATTTACTAAGGTAATTGCTAATAGAATCAGGGCAACCTTAGACTGCAATCAAGCAAAGGATCAAGCAGGTTTTCGGAAACAGTACTATGCTATTGATCATATCCATACCATCAACCAGGTGATAGAAAAATGCTTAGAATATAACCAGCCTTTATACATAGCATTCATTGATTATGAAAAAGCATTTGACTCAGTTGAAACCTCAGCGGTGATGCAGGCAATGCGAAATCAGGGGGTAGACAAGTCGTACGTGAAAGTGCTGGAAGATATATATAGTGGCTGCACAGCAACCATAATTCTGCATAAAGAAAATGACAAAATTCCCATAAAGAAAGGTGTTAGGCAAGGAGACACAATCTCCCCAGTACTATTCACAGCTTGCTCAGAAGTATTCAGAGACTTGGAATGGAAGCAGTTAGGAATAAGGGTAGATGGAGGATACCTCAGTAATCTGCGATTTTCTGATGACATTGCATTGCTAAGTAACTCGGGGGATAAACTGCAAATAATGATTGATGACCTAGACAGGAAAAATAGAAAGGTAGGCTTAAAAATCAGTATGCAGAAGACTAAGGTAATGTTCAACAGCCTCAAGAGGGAACAGCAGTTTACGTTAGGTAGCGAAGCACTGGAAGTAGTAGGCGAATATGTCTACTTGGGACAAGTAGTAACCGCAGACCCGGACCATAGAGCAGGCCGCTTTCGTGTTTCAATTCCTTCAAAATGTCCGCAGCCGCAGCAGGGATTTGACCACCACGCGTTATCGGGCTCAGTAGCTGAAACCTCATAACCACTGAATCACTGAGACAAGTTGCGTGGAAAGCTCCGTGACCAGTACCTCATCTTTTCCAAGTTGACACGGTAGCGTCCACCTTCACTGTGAGAGTTGACGCGCCCAGCTGCAGTTCCAGTGCCCATCTTTTAAACCTGTCTTTTCTCCTTCATCCTCACCCCTTCCTCCAATTACAGTTGAAACCCGCAATAACGAAATCGCCGGGGACAGCAAAAAAATTCGCTTTCGCGAGAATTTCGTTGCCGCGAAAATGAGACAGAAAAGATAGAAAACAGCCCGCAAAAAGAAAATTTATTGCCAAAAGTCAGTCAGCTTAGTTTGCCGAGCCTTGCCTTGCAGCAACTTCATGGTTCTATTCTCACACTGCAAGAAGTGATCCATTGCCACGTCGTCGTCATGTGCGCCTAAGAACGACCGGATCGTGTCAAAGGCGTCCAACACATTCCTCGGGTTCAGGTTTGCCGTCTCTCCATGTTGTGGACCTTGGTCCTCGGTGTCGTCAATTTCGCACACGCTGCTGATGATAGCCTCATCGGTCATTTCTTCATGGACAACTACGTCGTCATCAGTGCGAACGAAATTATCGACACTGAGGCCATCTGGAACAACATAGGTGTCGACAGCACAAAGTGCACCCCATGCGTTGGCCAGCGATTGTGGCACTGCACAACATAGCCCTGAACATAGCCTCCGAGATAAACAACCACTCGGAACCGATCACAGAGGACACGCGCTGCGCCGGTATGGTGGCTAGCACCGGCTCAAGGTGGCTAAAGTTTTTAAAGTTGTTCCGGCTGCAAGGTTGTCAGGCGCCAATGCTCTCGCTGTAGCCACGCAAGCGCGCTATTGCAGTTTGCTCAATTTGAGTGCTTTTTTGACGCTGTTATTCATAATATGGGAGACAGTATGCGGACCGACACTGCAGCAAATTTCGTTATCGTGGGATTGCGGTACAAAAATGTTTCGTTACCGAGAGATACGAAATACATTGGCCCCTATGGGCATTTGCCGGGATCTCGGAAATATTTCGTTGCGGCGAGAATTTCGTATTCTCAAGATTTCGCTATCGCGGGTTTCGACTGTACAAGGCCTAAAAGCTGGTTCACGTGCAAGCGATTGAGCGAACTCAACCGTTTGAAATCACTTGCAGCAACAAACGACTATGTGGACAGCTAGGTGACGGCTTGAGCAGCCAGTGCGACGCATTGGAAATTTTTCGCTGTGTCGCTGCCGCTCATCGCTGAGCCTACTTGTGAACCAGCCTTGTGAATGCGTCTCAGCAACATGCACTGCCCTGACGCCAGTGAAAGCAACATGGTGATGGTTATATGGCTACATGGTACGACCCCAGAGTATTCAGACCGCATCATAACTCAAGGGGAAGAGCCTAAATTTAGTCCATTTGCAGAAACTCTTATCCGGAAGCAAGTTGAAACACAGAAACAAGCACGCAGTAAAGGCAGCTGCCTCAGCCAACCAAAAGGGCAGGCATCAGAAGCCCGTGACAACCAAGACGAATGCATGCAGCTGCACGCCAAGAAATCACACCATCACACCTCGCTGAAGTGGACAGTATTAGTATAATCGAGCCAAAAGACACTCTGGATCTCAGCAAATATAAGTAAGGCAGCACTCTCAGCCACGCAGTACATAGAGCTGCTGGATTTGACCTCCGCACGCAGACAATCAGCATATGGCCTATCTGCGAGCAAAACATAACAGTGGCAGAAGCCAAAGACAAAATCATGCTCAACAAAGTACATAACGCACAAACTATGAAGCTCAGCAATACTTCCTACTTGATTCAGACTTATATCAAGGTGCAGGATGCGACTTGTCAAAAAGTCATCAATCCTCTCTTAGAAGCTAAGGCTGACGAAATCAAAGATGCACTCTAAACCCCGGATACAGGTATTCTAGGCATCCGTGGAGACTTGGCAAGTCAAAGGTGGTAATCCCAACTTTCGAATGCCACAAAATCCCTCTCACGACCTTTTACTACCAGCAATTAAGCCACACCATAAAATTCTACAAGGAAAACAGTTGCATGTACCAAGTGTGGGGCCGTCGGAAACAGACATGCTGATCTGCTCCAACCCAACTGACCAGAAATGTCCAGCCTGCAGGACAACCAAATCCAACTGAAGACTATGGGCACAATCTGGTCTGTTTTACCTATAAAAAACCCCACCGTACAAATTCGAATAGCTTCAAATTTAAGTATAGAGGTCTCTCTTCAACCCAAGCCTGACCAACACGACTGAGGCCAACAGTTAAGACCAAGGCACCGCACTACACATTGTGGGGATTCATAATCCCCTGCCCCATTATAAAGGGCTGCGCGTAATTAAATGCATGAATACGCGTGCTCTTGAAGAGGTTGGCGGAGAAGAGGGCACGCTGGCCACCCCCCCCCCCCCCCCCCCGCCGCCTCCAGCAATGCTGCCGCGGGCTTCCCTCTTCCCTGCCGGCGTAACCCGGAGACCTCCTTTCCTATGTCCGGGTCGAGCAGCGCGTCTGTCGCGGCTGGCTCGGAGCCTTTGGCGGTTGAGCTCGCACGCACGCGGTTCGTGATTTCTGCCGAGGAAACCACCGCCGTCACCGAGAATCGCCCACCCAGCGTACGCACGTATCGCAATGGGATATGAGCACGAAGCCGCACCAGGTGAGCAGACTTTTTCTCACCTTCTGCACGTGCTTCCCCATTAGGTGGTTTTTATTTCACCCCTGTACGCAGCGTTCGCTCGCTACACGGTAGTTGTTCTTGATTGGTATTGTCTTGCCGTGTAGTCGAGCACAATAAACTCTGTTCGAGTACGTAACTCGACGTTTGTTCCCTCTGGCCCGAACCCGCTGCAGTGGCGACTTCTCGCACCACAAGTTGGGGGGTCACAGCTCCGTCTGCTAGGGCTGGCACATCGGGGCTAGAAGGCGACTGTAGCGTATAGCCCCCCCGTGGCGCATTCTTGCGAGAATTAACCCCCATAACATCCAGGCTCCAAAACTTCCCTTTCAATGGTTTCCCCACAGCAACCAATGGAAATAGACAGGGACACGCTACACAATACAACGACTGCAATCAAAACAGACCCACCCAACTTACAGACCATTCCTCTCTGAACCGGCTTATATTGAGGCAAAATCCCAGTACGTCACAAGGGAAGGAATGCTACTGCTTGAACTTCAGATAAAAGCCAAAATGGCAGCCGGGATGCAACATCTAAGCATTTATTGAAACTACGATCAAAATACAATAAAGTGCCCGACTCATTCTCATCCACTCCAGGAATTCAACAGCAAACCAGAAAGAAAACTTCAAGAGGTTACTAAGCCCTGCACACAAAAATGCCCAAATTTCGCGAGTGACCCAATGTACGCCATTGCCTAGGGTACGTGCAGGATTCAGAAACTGACACTAAATTGATTGAATATCTCCCACCTGTGCCTCAGTATATCATCCGCACTGACTCCCAGGCAGCTATCCATGCTATTCAATCTAAAAACTGCACATCTGCCCATGGAGCTCGAGGCAGCACTTGCTTCGCAGCAGCCCTGCCTCGTCTTCCTCAGATGAATCCCTGGACACTCGGGAATTGACGGCAATGAGTTGGCTAACCAGCTGACCCATGAACAGGGCGCTATTCATTTCCTAGCCCAGGTGCTCGGAGGGTGGGTCGAGACTGACTCTTCGCATCACCATCAAAGAGTACTACAATGCTGCCCACCTTGACTGTAAGCTCTATCCAGATCCTCACCCTAACCTTTCTGAGCTGGAGGCTTTGACAGATACAACTGAATACACTCATCAAACCTGCACGGCTATATCTGTACAGATTCCGCTGCAATTCTTCACTTCCGAACTGCCCTGCCCTTTATGCCAACATTTCCCACTGCCTATTTTCATACCTAGTTGCTTTGCAATCTCACTATGGCTCATCAGCATACACCAAGGAGGTTATACTCTTTGGCATAGAATCGCTCCCGTAACCGCCACACACATTTCCTCCGCAACAGAAAGTAGTCCACTGTTAAAGCTTTTCTTGTTATTTAAATAAAATGCTAAGCATCATACCAAAGTCCAAGAACTTTATTGCCTCCAACTTGTTTGGTGCAGTCAAATATCAATCATTTACTGTTCAACGGAGCAATACACACATTGCGTACCATATCTCATAGTCAGCCACTGCTTTTTCTTTAGTTGCATCCTACTATAGGCATATAACCTTCTACAATGGAACTGGTTTGGTTTGTGGGGGTGGGGTTTAATGTCCCAAAGCAATTCAGGCTATGAAAGACGCCGTAGTGGGGGGGGCTTCAGAAATTTCAACCACCTGAGATTCTTTAACGTGCGCTGACATCGCATAGGACACAGGCACCTTGTCAACCATAATATTTGAGATATTGAACACCGAAGAAAAAGCTCACACAATGCTTTCTGTTTCCAGCACTGCCGTATGTCTTCTTCGCTTAACCAAATTGGCCCTGCGTGTAATTCCATTTTCCGTTGAGCACAATATACCAAGCAGAGATATGCACTTTTGCTTCCTGAACTGCCAGTATATATACGCAGTTGAGCCCACTTATATATATATATATATATATATATATATATATATATATATATATATATATATATATATATATATACCTGATGGTCCTGTAAATTGCATTCACTGTATCAGAGTTTGTTGTGAATGAAATTCCCATATTACAGCCAAAAATATCAAGTCTAACAAAGTGCCATTCATTTCTCTGAAATGGAGCAAGCAATGTACCCCTACTTCTTCAAAGCAGACTCTATCGTGGTGCTCCACAAGCTTTCCAGCATGGTCGTGTTCTTCTGGCCAAGGCCTTTGCTACCAAAAATCTGCTTAAGGGATGCGACTGAAGCATTCACAGGTAGCCTTCCCAAATCAGATTCCTGGCAGTCGGCAGTACTCATACTTAATACAAAGAGCACATCTCTGCAACGTCAGTGCTAGTAAAATTGTCATGCCAGAAGACATCCGACCAGCTGTGCATCGAAGTGTTGTCAGAAATCCCAAGCATCATCTGTCATTCCTAGGTCCATATAGTAAATAAGCTAGCATAGCACACACGCAGACAAACTACATGAGCTGCACTGTTGTCTGCGCACTGTCAGCACACGGTAGCAGCACAAAATGTGGAGAACAGACTAGGCATACAAAGCCTACTATGTGACCAACAGGGCCAGCCGGGAACTGATATTTCTTAAATCACTCCCCTCTGGTACATCCCTGACTGTGTGCAGTAGCTCTGCTTCCAACACTGCCTGAATTATTCCCCCCCCCCCCCCCCCCCCGCACTTCTATTTTAGATACCATGGCCAGCCTGCACAGATGCATCTCATAGGCCATCGGTGCATGCTCAGCTGCAGTTTCAATGCAGTGCCTTTTAGTGTGCTCTTGGATCCCTGTGTTCTTTCTGGGGCACTGCCATGCAGACCGAGAGACAATCTGCAGCATCTGCGCTTTTTAGAAGTGTGAGTGTTTCAGCTGTAGGAGCAAATTTACGGCATCTCCTTGCCTTCTGTTAACAAGAGTGGTGTGGCCATAGTTGGTTGTGTCTGAAATGGACTGACATTGCCCTAATAGTACATATCTCCTTGCCTTCTGTTAACAAGAGTGGTGTGGCCATAGTTGGTTGTATCTGAAATGGACTGACATTGCCCTAATAGTACATATTTTGACGGTAGCATCACCCCTGTTTATAATGAGCTAGCGTTCGTTATAACTGTGGCCATTATAAGTGAGCTTGACAGTACTGAGTCAAACTGATATTCGAGCTAGTTGGTAAAGCATCTTGGAAAATTAACAGTGCACACAAGACAGGGACAAGTAGAATGACACTACAAGCGTTTTCGTACCTGGACGCGCCTGCGTGATTGCAGTGACTTTTATGTTGTTTTGTTTATCTTTGAGTATACATTTCTGCGTTTTGTGAATAAATGCTTAGCCAGAGCTTGTAGCGTCATCTTTTTTGTCTCCGTCTTGTGCGTACTGTTAATTTTCCAAAAAGTACTGAGTCTGCCTGCCTGATTCTGTGAGAGGTAAGATATCTGGTGCTGGGTACACTATCAGCTTTCTTGAAGCAGTTTTTTTCTATTATTTTTCTACTACTTCTACTATGTTTCTGTCTTTACATTAACTTGTTTACAAACTGACTAATTTTGTGGCCAAAATTACCTCTACGCAGTTTGCCAGACCCCCTCAATATGACAGCTTTGTTGTGCCCTGTGTCCCTGCATTTTCACAAACTTTCATTCGACAACCACCAAGGAGCAGAATTGCCCCACCAGTGCTAGAAGCTATGAATAAAACAGGGACAGCCACTGACTTTAGTAACTTCACTGTCATTGCTGTGGCACTGTTGTGCCTCCTGATTGCAGTGATGGCCCCAGCAATCAATCGTACAATACAGCTTCAGTTTATGCTGGGAATTTTTTTCTTTGTTACATAATAACGAGTTGACATAAAGCTTTACTTTCCCCCAAATTTCATGAGTAGATGGATTTTTCTGGCAATTTTTCTTCAGGTTCACCTGGCAACTACAGCAAACAGGACAGCACCTGAAGCACCTACCTCAACCTTTCTTCAATGACTGATAAATGGTTTGGTAGAATAGTAAGGTGTGCATCTTGCGTTACACCAGCATCCGAGCAGTACCTTATATACATTGTTAGGAGCGAGACGCTCTTGCGCGTCACCACCTCTGAGATGCTTATTGTAAGCCCAGTTTGAAGCAAGGAAATAAACGTTCCTCTCTGCTTTTTGAAAGATAGGAAGCTAATAAAAGCTATGCCTGAATGCAAGGCTGTGCCATTGCGTCGATCACCTGTGAGGCTTCTGCAGCTATACTTTTGAAGATTTTTTTTTTTTTTTTCGTAACGACTGTGCTAATAGTCCTGCCAGTACAGCAACCCAAACAACATAATGAAGATTGCAGCCAATGAGATGGAGAAATTTATCGCAGCACTATCGCTGTGTTTACCATGAAACTGCACATGTACTGGTCAGAGAGCTGTAGCATCAAGTTACCATGGTGTGAAACAAGACTTTAATATGCTGTACAATAGAAATGAGGCAGACGACAACATGAACTTAAATAAAACCAGAAACAAGAAAGAAAAAGTCTCTTGTGATGCTGTCTGCCTCGTCCCTGTTTTTGCTCGCACTGCATACTACAATCGCATTGAATGAACATCCATGTTAGATAGCAAAGAAGACATCAGCGGTCACAACATTTCAGTACCAATCCACGAGCTGACAGGCCAGACTGATGCTGATAGGATTGACTGTTCAAAGTGTCCTCCACCCTTGACAACCCATTTGAAAAATGTTGCATAACTTTGAAAGGGTTAGGGATGACTGCCAAGCAGTTTGTGCCAATCTAAAACCAAGCAGTTTGTGCCAATCTAAAAGCAGATCTCTGCCAAAAAACCTCTACCGTTTAGAACTAGACAAGCTCTGTGATAAGGGTAGCATTGTGTACAACTTGGCATGGTTCGAAATATTCCTTCACAGCCAGGAATGCTAATATCAATGCCAATAATATAATCTGTGAAAATCAACTGTTTTTTGAGAACTGCTTTGATAGCTGGTCTGCAATGCCAACGTTAAGGCCATGCTAATAAAATAAACCAGCTTAAATTTTGTTGCCGCAAAACAAAAAGTGCATAGAAAAATAAACATCTCAAGAACTAAGGCCATGGTTCAAAATTGGGAAACCCCCGAAAGCTGTGAAATGCTTTTATTGCCACTACATGATGCCTCTGTCAGTTTTACATCCACACTGCCACAGCAGCCTATGAAGCACTTTGATGAAAAAAAAAATGAGAACTAGTTGGGCCTTTCAAACCTGACATCCCTTCCTCAAACATTTACGGAAAGTCGCTCCAATCAGAAACTTAATTATGGACAGTTGAATATATTAAAAATACCACAGCCATTTGCTAGAAAATACTGGCATACCCAAACTATGCTTGTGTAGTAAAGCTATTACAAGATTTACATAAAGCCAAAAACAAAAGCAGAGCTAGCATAATTTCTCATCCTCACAAAATGTCCTGTGCTTTTCCAAAGCATGTTTTCATTTCTGCATGCCGCTACCTGACTGCGACAGGTATTTGCCATTGCTTGGTATTCTACATAGTGAACTGTGCACAAAGACGCTAAGCGTCTGTTCGAGAGCCAGGTGGTTAAACGGCATGTTCCTCAGCATGTTGCAGCCTCATCATCAATCATGGCCCAAACACAGAAATAACACTGGTTTATAAAAATGAAGCCACTCAACATTTCCGGAAAAACTTGCAAACAACTATTGCGCCTTTCATTTCGCTGTAAACACACTTGAATGGAACAATGGGTAGCATCAAACTGATATCAGCAGCAAGAGTGCCTTCCGCCATATTTTTATGCCATATTTTTATGCCATATTTTTATGATGTGAGCCATCATACAAGCACACCTGAGCTGCAGCCGGATGAAGCATGTCCAAGGCCGGCATTTGAGGCGACAAGGAAAGAAAGATAAGAGAATGGAGGTGAGCAGCAATAGAAGAAAGAAAGGAAGAAGTATAGAGTAAAAATAGAGGCATGCTGTCACTGATGGGGAGTAGAAAGAGAAAAGCAAAACAAAAAACTTGAGCGCAGCAACTTTCCCTTTATCGCTTTTGCCCATCACTATCGGCACTGTGCCAGGCTCATGAGAGATGTTCTTCCTGACATGAGCGGCACGAGTCATTTATTGCTGTTAGGCCTTGCCATGCAGCTCCTAACTTTGCGACTTAATCTGTTCATCACCCAGGCAAATGGCTGCAATTCGGAAGCGAGAGTGCTTGGCAAGAGTGAACACAACCAAATTTCCGTTGGTGGATGGTCGGAGGAACAAAACAACAAACCGTAAAACCAGCGTGTGTGTGGATTTCGTAGCAGCTGCTGTCCCACAATGCTACAGGTGATTCAACACCTTGCGGCACACTAGGAAAGCTCAACATTGGCATATACAAGACCAAGCTATTTTCGAGGATGAACAATAAGTCAAATGATGGTGCAGGAAGACAGAGGCGTGAGATGAGACGAGAGCAGCACTAGCAACAGTGCATGGAGGGGCAGACCTTTCGAAACTGTCGTCTTTAATAAAGTCCATGCTAGGAAGGCCGCACTGAAGTGCGAGTGCAGGGAGATTAAAAAGCATCAGCTAAGCTGCTGCCCAGTTAAGCCAATTTTTGACGAGTGCCGCTACTCCAGCATGTCAGTATTTCTTTAATGTGACAATCCTTCAACATAGGCCCTCGATGACAAAGCCGTCGTTATGATGTAGCGTGAAAGGCACCAAGCAGAACTTTTAGGAATTAACAGCACAAAGTAAAGGCATAATATCAACTGCAATGTTCTGATTGCGAAGAAAACTGCATCAGGTATGGTGCTGTGAAAGTAGATCTTACTAAAATGATGTCAACTGTGAATTGAAACCTTAGGTCTCCATAATCCCACTTCACTCTTAAGGGCAAAGCATAGTCATGCAAACTAGATTCCTCGAAAAAGCATATTTGCTATGATAACACTGATCAAACAATTAGTGAAATAGGCAGACAAAACAGCTTAAGAAAATGAAATTCTAGCAATGTAAATTGCAAAAAATTTACAAGATACAAAGTGCAGGCCACATTTTAGAAGAGATAGCAAAATAAAGCATTTGCCTCTTCATTTCAGCACCTGCATAACGGAGCACCAAGGTGTGGTAGGCACACATTGTGAAGAAATCTCTGGGTTAGTGCCACTAGCCAGTAGTACTTAGCTATCTCTGGCCAACACCGCATATACCAGGTGTCCCACCTAAATAAACCCCAGCCTCTAAAAAGCACGGAGTGTTCTATCCAAGGGAAAGTCATCCTCATCATCAGCCTGACTATACCCACTGCAGGGCGAAGGCCTCTCCCATATTTCTAACCCGGTTCTGTGCTAGCTGCATCCACTTGACCCCTGCGAACTTCTTAACCTCATCAGCCCACCTAATTTTCTGCCACCCCCTGCTACGCTTTCCTTTCCTTCGAATCCAGTTTGTTACCCAAAGCGACCATCAGTTATCCTCTCTTCGCACTACATGTCTTGCCCATGCCCATTTCTTCTTCTTGATTTCCACTAGAATGTCAGTAACTTGAGTTATTTCTCTGACCCACTCTGCACGCTTCCTATCTCTTAATGTTACCCCTACCATTTTTCGTTCCATAGCCCCCTGCTTGTCCTCAACTTAAGTAGAACCCTCTTGGTTAGCCTCCACATTTCAGCCCCATAGGTGAGTACAGGTAAGATGCAACTGTTGTATGCTTTCCTTTTGAGCGATACCGGTAAGCTGCTAGTCATAATCTGAGAGTGCTTGCCAAATGCGCTCCATCCCAATCTTATTCTTGTTATTTCCTTTTCATGGTCCGGATCTGCAGTTACTACTTGTCCTAAGTAGACATATTCGCCTACTACTTCCAGTGCTTCTCTACCTACCGTAAACTGCTGTTCCTTCCCGAGGCTGTTGAACATTACCTTAGTCTTCTGCATACTGATTTTCAAGCCTACCTTTCTACTTTTCCTGTCTAGGTCACCAATCATTCTTTGCAGTTCATCTCCTAAGTTACTTAGCAATGCAATGTCATCAGAAAATCGCAGATTACTGAGGTATTCTCCATCTACCCTTATCCCTAACTACTCCCATTCCAAGTCCCTGAATACTTCCTTTAACAAGCTGTGCATAGTACTGGGGAGATCATGTCTCCTTGCCCAACACCTTTCTTTATGGGAATTTTGTTACTTTCTTTATGCAGAACTATGGTTGCTGTGCAGCCAGTATATATATCTTCCAGGACTTTCATGTACGGCTCGTCTACCCCCTGATTTCGCAATGCCTGCATCACCGCCGAGGTTTCTGCTGAGTCAAATGCTTTTTCATAATCAATGAATGCTATTTATAAGGGCTTATTATATTCAGAGCATTTTTCTATCACCTCGTTGATGGTAAATGAGAGCTACTAAGAAACACCTGCCATAATTTGCACTATTGCTCTAATTTGTTAAAGCTAGTTATTTATAAAGACCAATTAGTTAACTTTTTAATTATTTGCTTGAGGAACAAAGCATCAATTAAAAAGTTGTAGATCATCTTAAAAAACAGCCAACTGCGATGTTTGCATCAAGGTACGATTTATGCAGCCTCAGTTACTGGCTTTCAAGAAAGCTAGCATGTGACTAACAGCTGGCTCGTATCTTTTGCCTCGTGCACACGCAAAGCCCCGTGGGGAAGAGTGCTCCAGACAAAATCAGATTTTGTGCTTTGAGGTGTGTCTTTAGATGATGAAATGGCACTGCTGTAATAGGGAAGGTTTTTACTTTTACTACTCCCCTTCGTAGCTTCTTTGCCGTGCGTGCGTGTTTGACCTTGAGCCAAGGAGAAACCACGAGGCATTATAGCGCCCGCCAACGCTATAAAGTGGAGGCGCTGAGATCAGCGTTACCAGCCCGTATTAGAGGTAAATAAAGATGTCCAGTGCGAGCTCTGAGCGCAAGCACGGCACGTGCTGTTCAGAATGAGAAGCCTGCCACGATGGTCATCTTGATCTGGTGCTCCGCTGCGACCCTGTAAATTCGCAACAGTGGTGACTCCGGCCTAAGAAATGACAGACCCCAGCAACCTACCGCCCTCAGGCAACTTTCCGCCTGATGCTACCTTGCGCCAACGGGATGTCGCAGCTCTCCAGCTCCGCCTACCAACATTCTGGCCCAAGTGTCCGCAGATCTGGTTCGCCCAAGTGGAAGCCATCTTCCATCTGCACCACATCACCTCGGAGGCATCTCGGTTTCGTCATTTACTTTTCAACCTGCCTCCTGAAGTGGCTCAAGAGGTAGCGGACATTATCGCTGGACCCTTGGGCGATGCCTCGAAACAGCGACTAAAGCAGGGCCTTCTGGACCGCACCACGGCGTCCGAGAGTGTACGACTCCAGCAGCTGCTCACCTACGAAGAGCTTGGAGACCGCCGCCCCTCCCAGCTACTCACTAGCATGCGGCAGCTCCTGGGCGAAAGCAACGCCGACTCGAATGGCGCACTGTTGAGGCAGCTCTTCCTTCAACGCTTGCCGCAGTCCACCCGCCTCATCTTGGCTGCTGCGGGGGATTTTACCCTTGACCGCCTCGCCCAGCTCACTCATCGAGTCCACGACGCGACTTCTCCTTTTGTCGCTGCCCTCTCTTCTCCACCGGAGACCGCCGTCATTTCATGGTTAGAGGCCCGGATCGATCAGCTGGCCGCTTCTATCGATGCCCTTCGGACATCCTCTCATGCCCAGCACGGTTTCTTCTCAAAACCTCGCCGCCGTTAGTCTTCGCCGAGCGGTCTGCACTCGTCCAGTCCTTGCAGTCCGCGTCTCTGCTGGTATCACCGAACTTTCCAGCACCGCGCCCGCCAGTGCACTCCGCCATGCAACTGGTCGGGAAACGCGGAGCGAGATCACTGACGGCGGCGTGTGACCTCGCTCTTCAACCTGGCCGCCTTTTCGTCGTCACGGACCGCATTTCTGGCCTGCGCTTCCTCGTCAACACTGGTGCCGAAGTCAGCGTACTGCCGTCCTCCAAGGCCGACAGTGCTTCCAAGTCACATGGACATATTCTGCGTGCGACAACTTACCCTCCATCGCAACATATGGTCTCCGATCCCTCACTCTGGACATTGGCCTGCGGCACTCATTTCGATGGGTCTTCATCGCTGCTGAAGTACATCAACCCATCCTCGGATCCGAATTCCTGACGCATTTTGATCTGGACGTCAGCATGTGTCGCCATCGTCTCATCGACAGCAAGACGCGCCTTTCCATAACTGGCGTTATATCGGCTGTCGCTTCCACTGGCATCCAAACTCTGATTCCGTCATGCCCGTACGCCCAAGTCCTTGCAGACTTTCCCGAGGTCACGAGGCCTTGTATCTCCATCAGCCACCCAAGCACTGTATAACCCACCACATTGTCACGCGTGGTCCCTCTGTCGCAGTTCGTCCGCGCCGCCTCTTCGGTGAGCGTCTGGCTATTGCAAAACGGGAATTCGACCACATGCTCCAGCTGGGTATTATTCGCCCTTCATCCAGCGCTTGGGCCTCACCACTCCATCTGGTGCGGGTGAACTGGCGTTCGTGTGGCGACTATCAGGCTCTCAAGGCTCACACGGTCCACGACCGCTATCCCCTTCCACACATCCAAGACTTCACTGGACATCTGGAAAGCTGCAAGATCGTTAGTAAAGTGGACCTTGTCAAGGCGTACCACCAAATCCCTGTTGAGCCGGCCAAAAACGGCCATCACTACACCTTTCGGACTGTTTGAGTATGTGCGCATGCCATTTGGGCTACGCAACGCAGCTCAAACTTTCCAAAGATTCATTGCTGAAGTGACCCGTGGACTCCCGGCGGTATTTGCCTACACCGACGACATCCTCGTTGTTCTCCACAGGATCACGAGCGTCACCTCCGGGAACTCTTTCAATGTCTCCAAGAGTTTGGCCTAGTCGTCAATGCCCAGAAATGTGTTTTCGGCTCTTCTGAGCTCGAGTTCTTGGGCCACCACATCTCGGCGCTGGGAATTCGTCCATTGCCTTCTCACGTCCAGGCTGTTAAGAACTTTCCAGCACCCACTACCCTACACAAGCTCCATTAGTTCCTGGGCCTAGTGAATTTTTCACGGCGCTTTATTCCGCACTGCGCCGAGCTTCTTCACCCCCTGACTGACCTTCTCCGCACCACCAAGTCCTCATCCTCCGCGATTTCCTGGTGTCCTGAAGCTCAGGCCGCTTTCGCGGCTGCAAAACAAGACCTCGCCGATTCAGTCGTCCTCATCCACCATAGGACTTCCACGTCCACGTGGATGCTTCTAGCGTGGCCATTGGTGAGGTTCTCCAGCAGCAGATCGACTCTGAGTGGCACCCACTGGGTTTCCTCTCTCAGAAGCTCCAGCCTGCCGAGACTCACTACAGCGTATTTGGCCGCGAGCTGCTTGCCATCTACTCCACCATCCAGCACTATCGTCACTTCTTGGAGGGCCAGCCACTTTACGTTCACACGAACCATAAGCCTCTGGTGTATGTGTTCCGTACGAACTCTTCGAAGTATGTCGCCCGTGAACTTCGTCAGCTGGCCTACATATCGGAGTTCACAACCGATATTCAACATATCAAAGGCACCGACAACGAGGCAGCTGACGCACTTTCACGCATTACCACCATCGGCGTGTCTTCACCTTCTGTGGACTGGCAATCTCTGGCCCGGGCGCAGCTTGAAGACCCTGAGCTGCAAGCCCTGCGCGCCCACCCCTGAGCCCTCCGTCTGCAGCTCGTGCCTCATCCATTTGTACCTGGATCGCTCTGGTGCGACATATCATAGGCTCTACCGCGACCGTTCACCCGGAGGCCTTTCGTTGTGCCATTTTCCATTCCCACGACATCTGCCATCCTAGCATTCGAGCCACGCAGCGCCTCGTTATCCAGCGGCACGTCTGGCCGAACATTAACACCGACGTTCGCCAGTGGGCCTGCTCGTGCCTTGCTTGCCAGTCCGCCAAAGTGACACGCCATACCAAGACTCCCCCTCAGTCTTTCCTGCCGCCTGGATCGCGCTTTGACCATATTCATCTTGACCTGGTTGGACCGCTTCCCTCTCTCAGGGCTACAAGTATATTCTGACGATGGTTGACCACTTCACCCGTTGGCCCGAAGCCGTGCCAATTCCGGACATTACTGCGCAAACAGTTGCCAGAGTTTTCGCTTCAGTGTGGGCTTCCCGCTTCGGCTACCCCGGCATTGTTACCACGGATCGCGGCTGCCAGTTCGAATGTGCCCTCTTCACTTCGCTCACACGGCTACTTGGCACTAAACACTGCCGCACCACATCATACCATCCCTGTGCCAACGGCATGGTCGGGTGGCTCCATCGCCAGCTCAAGCCTGCCCTCACTGCGCGCATGCACCGCGAGCACTGGGTCGACCACCTACCTATGGTGCTCCTAGGTCTACGTGCCGTCCTGCGTCGTGACCTTGGCTGTTCGGCGGCCGAACTCGTCTTCGGTACATCCCTGCGGCTTCCTGGAGACTTGTTCGTACCTTAGGCTCCCTTGCCCCAGCCCCTACAATGCCTTCATCGCCTAAAGACTCTTCAGCATCTGTGCCCAGTGTCGCCTTGCTCATCTGCCCATCAAGTCTTTGTGCACCCAGACCTTGCTTCCTCGACGCATGTGTTTCTCAGGCGAGACGCTGTAAAGGCGCCTCTTACCCCCTCATACGATGGCCCGTACCGCGTCCTCAACAGGATGACAAAGTCAGCGACAATCCTGCTGGGTGGTCGTGAAGAGGTCGTCTCTAGTTCGCCTCAAACTCGCGTACCTCGAGACACCTTCCCAGGAGCTCCCCTCAGATGTTTCCGGCTTATCTGCAGACCTGCTTGCCGCTGTGGCACCCCCATCTCTGCCCCGTCGGCACATACATTTCGCCGTTCCGTCTAGGCGGGGGGGCCCTATAGCGCCCGCCGACGCTATAAAGCGGAGGCGCCGAGATCAGCGTTACCAGCCCGTGTTAGAGGAAAATAAAGATGTACAGCGCGTGCTCGGAGTGCAAGCACGGCACGTGCTGTTCAGAATGAGAAGCCTACCAAACTGGTCTCTTGCTCTGGTGCTCCGCTGCGACCCTGCAAATTCGCAACAGCCTCTATGACGTCACTCAGCCACCGCTGCCGAAACTGAGGTAACCACGCACTCGCCTCTGCCTAGTTACATGACAACCATGATGTCACTCAAATGCAGCTACACTGGAGCCTATGGCACTCGCTCTCTCTAGATAGCCTCCGCTGCCTCTCAGCCAGTGCTAATGGAACACAGCAGCTCTCGACAATTTAACAACAGCAGTCGTCATGAATGATCCAGGCGAGATGTCTCGTGAGCTGTCCGAGCCTCAGAGGTTGCGGAGACGACAGGCGGAATCCAATCATCCAGTAGATGTAGCTCGCCAAGAGGCTGCCGCACAAAGATGAAAAGAGGCAGGTCGAGCGAAATGAGCAGCCACTTTCTCCTTGGTTACTTAGGTTTAGCTGTGCCTAACTTTATTTTATCATGCAAGTTATAGTCTAAGGCTGGTAAAAAAAAAAAAAAGAAAGAAAATCACATAAAATGCAGCTTGGTTAAGCTGTTCAACTTCTGTACTGACGCTTTCTTCCTGAAGCCAATAATTAAGAAGTTAGTTCATTAGTCATTATTAAAGTTTGGAGAAAGAAAACAAATTACCTGATGGTTTAACTTTGGTTAACCCTGGAGGGAAGCGAAAGCTTGATGTACAGCCTCGTCCACTTCTAGCTATAACACGCTCACCGCCTTCAAAACGCTGCTGCGTTCGAACCGGCCACACAATAAAGCTAAGTGGCAGGCCATGTGAAGCAGCACATCTGGGTCCCTGTGTGCGTGCATCGATTTGCATCGATATGTGGCTGTTTCGTACGTAATGTTGATTTGAAAGCAGTGTGTGTTATAGCTAGAAGTGGACGACCCTGTACATGGCTATGCTAATTGCCAAGCTTGGATTACACACATTTTGCGCTTCTCCAAACGTAAAGCCTGTTCTTCAACGGTCTCTTCAGCAAGCCGCGTTTTCAGGGCCCCATTCCGACGTGCTACTGTAGCAGGGTGTTCGTGCTCCTCCAACTCACATAGTGTTGTAATCCAGGCAGGTGCCTCTTATACGTCACGCACGTAATTTCAAGTGTTCCTGACAGTGGTCACAGGCCACTTGGTGGCCTATGTGACTATGCCCCAAAGTCACATGGCGACCACTAGGCTTAAGGGGAGACACGGCTCTTTGAGGCCGAAAAATCGCCAAAAATTCGGTTTTCTGAACTATTTTTTTCTGGAATCTGGAGGTTCTGAAGAACCCATTCCTGAAATATTATAGTCCTCTGACTAGTATTTATTGCGTTATTAGATTTTAAAGTCAGTAACATGACAATTTTTGCTCATAAAAAGACCTCAAGATTAGTCGAATTCAACCTCGCGCCCCGCGGCAACGGCGCAGCGCAGCGCGGCCATCTTGGTGTCGTTCGAAAGCTGCACTCTTCTATTTTCCGTTCCTAGCGGGAAACAGCTCTCCGTCTGGCAACAGTGGAGCTAGACCGCCGCAAAAAAATACTAAAATCTCGCACGCTATTGGCGTTCTTGCATCACGTGGGACAAATCCTGCTTTCCGATTGGACGCCGGCAGCATCGTCTGCTACACAAAGACGATGCTGCTCCGATCGTTCGCCATCTTGCATTTCGCCACATTTCGACCGCATTTCTCCGTCGCGATGGCTGGTGGAAAACGAAAATTTCGAACGGCGCACGCTTTCGGCAAAAAACGAAGACGGCGGCCTCGGACGTGTGAGGAGCCATCGAAACCGCCAGCAGCAGCAGCGACGACCACCTCGACGAGGCAGTGCAGTGCGTCTACAGAAGGGTCGTTGGCATGCGCACCGGCGACGCCCGTCGCGGTGCCGAAAACAGTGCGCGTCGATACGCTACTTCTTTCCGATGCACAAAAAGCGGCGATTGATCTCCACGCACAAGAAGAACAGCGAAGGCTTTCTTCCATGTCTGCGACCCGCCGCAAGCGCCTTGTGGGGGACGTCAACGAAAGGCCAGGAGACGAGACGCCGGGAGTCGGGACGCCGTTCACCGTTCTATGCCTCGCAGCCGTGAACGAACTCCTCCAGCATGCGCAGTGTAAGCAATGCGGTAGCCCTGTGACGCTTTCGAAGATGGGCCGGGAGTACGGAATAGCTGTCAAGCTTGTTTTAACCTGTGATTATTGCGGTGAACTTGATGCGCAATGGAGCTCGCCGAGAGCAGGTGGGAATGAGACCTGCAACCCTTTCGAAGTGAATGTGCTCGCTACTCGCGCAGTGATGAGCACAGGGAACGGGCAGACAGTTCTAAATGACATTTTTTCTTCGCTGAACATCTCATGACGTGGTTTGCACCCGAAAACCTTCCAGACGTATGTGAAGAAAAAACTTAACCCTGCCGTGCATGTGATGAGCGAGTGCGCCGATGCCATGAAATCGGTGTACAGCGAGTTAAACTTCGGAAACCCCGGCAATATTGCGGTTTCATATGATGGAACGTGGCTGACAAGGGCCACTCCTCGCACATCTGTGTAGGCACAGTAATTGAGCTGTTTAACGGGTATGTGCTCGATTTTATGGTGCTTTCAAACTTTTGTTTGGGATGCCAGCTGGGCCCGAAAGAAGATGACCCTCAGTATGAGCAGTGGCGAGCTGACCACCAGTGCCAAAAAAAATAGTTTGAGCAAGCCTGGGCAAATGGAAGTGGAGGCTGCACGAATACTGTTTGGGCGATCACTGCAAAAGCATGGCCTGCGCTATACAACGATGATAGCCGAGCTTTTAACAGCCTGCACGAAGAAAAGGTATATGGTTTTGTGGAAATCGAAAAAGAAGACTGCATTAACCATATTCACAAACGCATGGGCGCTGCTCTGAGAAATCTCCTGCAAAAGCATAAGGGAGATAGCCAGAAAAGTCTCGGTGGAAAGGGCAAGCTCACAGGGGATCTTATTGCAAAATTATCCACCTACTATGGGCGGGCTCTGAAGGCGAACCAGGGCAACATTGATGACATGAAGAATGCTGTTCTTGCAACGTATCATCATGTGACCTCGACAGATGCAAGGTCAAATCATTCGCTCTGTCCAAAAGGGGAAGACAGCTGGTGCATCTACAACAAGGCTGTGGCGAAGGAGGAGCCAGCACCAAAGCATCGATACAACCTCCCAGACTATGTCACTGAGGCATGCTACCTATATACACACGCCTCTCCGACAAGAAATTACTTGAGCGTTGCCAGAGAGGCAAAACGCAAAATGCAAATGAGTGCCTACACTCTGTGATATGGTCACTCGTACCCAAAACCAAGCATGCCTCTCTCTACACTGTTGAGAGTGCAGTAGGGGAAGCTGTCGCCAGATTCAATGCTGGGAAAGAGCATGCCACTGAGGCTATCCTTAAAGAATTGCACGTGAATCGAAGCAGCATATTGGTACAAAGATGTGCCGAGAAGGACCAGCGCCGGCTGGCTGCATCGGACAGGAAGCATGCAGGTGCTGAAAACTTCCGGAGTGCCATGAAAAGGAAGCAAGGGAAAACTGTTGATAATGATTATGTTCCTGGAGGCTTCTAACACAGTTTGCAATGAAGTACAAGCCTTAATTTGCAGCAAATAAACTCCGGCCTTGTTTTCAAACTTATTTTCTTGTTTTCTCAAAAATGGATTTTTTAACCACTCCACATACTGTTGCCCAAGAAATCTCCAGATGTGGTGGTCGGATTGGAACAATTCTTGTTGCATTTTGAAGCTTATGAATTGTTCTCTGCAATAAGATCTAAAAAGCATAACGACTCCTCTTTGAAATTTAAATAAATTAGTAACTTATTTGTTAAAATTTTCCCAATTTTTGATGGATGTATTTGGCAAGTCTATAACTTCTATGCCAGGGAGGCCAAAATTATAAGAATGGTATGGTTGCACACTCTGGCTCTTGCAGAACACACAGATATCAAATTTTAATCATTTTTTGATCAGGAACTTATTAAAAACTTGGGCACAATGATTAGTCATTAATTAACGAATATTTCAAAATTGACACAAGATAGATAAAAACAGATTGCATATTTGTGTTCAGCATACAAAAATACATCAGGCATACATTTTTCATCTATGTGCGACAAAAACTAACAAAATTAGTTTAAAGAGCAGTGTCTCCCCTTAACAAAGAAGTTTGACCTCTAAATATCTCTCAAGGTGAAAACTGTGCATACCTGAGGGCACCTAACGCGACCTTGACCTTGACAATGGTCACAGGCAACTTGGTGGCCTACGTGACTATTCCCCAAAGTCACATGCCGACCACCACATCATGTCGTAAGTCCTTGACCTTTGACAGGGTAACAGACCACTTGGCGGCCTATGTGACTATGCCCGAAAGTCACATGGTGGCTACCAGGTTTAACACAGAAGTTTGACCTCTAAATCTCCCTCAAGGTGAAAGCCGTGCATACCTGACAGCACAACACATTACCTTGATCTTGACAGTAGTCACGGGCCACATCGTGGCCCTACGTCACTGCCCCAAAGTCACATTGCGACCATCGGGCTTAATAAAGAAGTTTGCCCTCTAAATCTCCCTCGAAGTGAAAAGTGCGAATACCCGACGGTTCAAACTACCTGACGTAATGAAGCTTTCGCTTTAAAAGTACTGCATATTGGGTGACGTGATAGCCTTTAGTTGGTTTCACTGGACTAGGGCATACAGCCTTTTCTAAAACCATGGTTCATTTAGTTGGGACACCTAGTATACAAAATAAAAAGGTAAGCATGTAAACCGCAATAAAACCTGACCGCCCTCAACAGATGGACCAAATTATGTGCTATGATAAGAATATACTAATACAAAAAGTGCCATGCATGAAGACTTCGCAGACTTTTCGTACAGTGTACCTCAAGCTGACAGATAGCATGTTGTTATAGCATTACACCATGTCTAATTGGCACATCCTTCAAGAAAAAAAAAAAGAAAGGCAGCGAAATTACAAGACCTTTCTCTTTTCTCTTAAGACCTTTCTCTTTTCTCTTAAACAAGGACGCTCAACTGAAAAGCCTCGACTCAGGATGCAAACCCTGAACAAGCATCCCTGGCTGCTGTGCTCTAAGCCACATACCATGACTTTAAAATGAACCACCCAAACTTTCAACACATCAGCCATCTACTATAGTGAACCCAGTCTGCAGAAAAGACTTACCAGCAGTCTTAGTGCCTTCTATGCCCTGAGAGAATGTAGAGCCTTGTGTTTGAATAAAACGGCTTCCCCGATCAGGCGGGCCACCTCCTCTGCCTCGCCGCTGCCCACGACCTCCATGATGCGATCCTCCGCGTCCTCCTTCAGAGCTTCTACCTTTTCCAGGCCTGCAATGTCAGATTCAGAATACTCAGTTTCCATCCTGTGCTATGGTGGCTTGCACTGAATCTGGCATACTCAGAACTTAATGATTTATTTAGATATCAACCAATCCCAAGACACTGAACAAAGATTAAAATAATTTCAAATTACTAAAAAAAAATCTGAAATTTGAGAGGCATCAATACAAAACCAAGAAAATCTGCTAGTGGCAAATAACGACAACGACCACTTTACACACACTGAACCGAGTAAAGAACAAAGTATTACTAACGCCTGTATTAGTACTATGATGCAGTTCACGATCTCTAGGTTTTAATTCCACCTTCGCGGTTACACAGTTCCTCCTTCAGTTATTTTTTTCTGACCCATGCCTTTTGCAGGGAATTTTGACTCCATCCACTGCAGACATCACTGCAGAGTTCACTGGAAAGGTAGGGCCCCTAATAAACCAAAAAACTACAAAAATATCTGCTGTTGCTTGATCATGAATCTAACTAGAGGACTGACCTGCAAAGAGTCACAGGATTCCATTAAGCATTTAGGTGGCACGCTACCACTGATTCAGTAAATGACCCACTAAACAATATCATTATTTCATTGCAGAACAATCAGGCACCAATTACTTGGCAAAACAATGCCCTCTGCGAGTCTTTTTCAAACTGTGGCATTAAACTTTGAGTTCCGCCTAGCATTTCAACTATCCTCACTCACCGGATAGGCAACATAAAAGAGTCTCTACTAACCAGAATATGGTCAATCCAAAATCTTGACTTCTGGCAGATATAATATGCATACACAAAATACTAATAAACAAAGGTGGTCAACGCACACAAAGTACATACATAAAAGGCATTTGGACAAGGAAATTTAGTAACAAATCGGGGGAGTGAATAACCGGAAAAGGTCCAATTTGCTCTTACATTGCGGCGCGTGCTCTTCGGCTATGCCTGATAAGCCATGCCGGTTTTTGCTGGTTAGAACTGAAATCTTGAGGTGCAGTCACGACCAGACAGCACGAGAGCTGGCAGAGGCTTTTTTCATTAAAAATTCAGGTGATAAGTGCGTAAGTGATGTCTCTATCAAACATGAAAGAAAGTTGCTGGCACGTGCGCTGTAGGCAATGGCATGAAACTATAAATATATGAATTTTTTTCTGAATAAAGTCCGTCATGAGTATGCACCCATCCTTGTGTTCTTCTTGTCTGTGTCTTTTTTTTGTGCATTTCCATTGCTGAAGCAACACAAAATGCGAATCTTTTGGGGGAAACCAAAAGGCTGTAACTGTCTCACTCCCACTGGACACCTTAGCCACACTGTGGGGAAAGGGTGAAGGAGGGAGCGAAAAAGGCAGAGAGAAAGAGTCCTGCAGGGTACTTCAACACTATAGACATTGCACACTACATGGGCATTTTAAAAATTTTATTTCACTTGTAAAGAAGAAGATGACCTGGCGCCAGCGCGCTGCCACGAGACGCGAGCACCAGCTGTTCGAGCCAGGACCTGCAAGCGCCTACCTTGACCTAGCCCTGGCAAACGAGCTCGACCTACAATAAAGCTTGTTATAATCTTGGTAGAGTGTGCGAGGACTGATCCTGGAACTATGCAGTCATAGCCTCAGTACCACGATGCCATCTGATGCCACATTCTGCCGTTCTTCGTCTGTTTTATCAGACTCTTTCCGATGGGTCTGTCATCTTCACGCCTTCTGCCGGCTTCACGCATCGCCACTGTCTACCCCTGCCGTTTGTCGTGCTTACTGCTGAAGCTGGCTGCAGAGCCATGGCCGTCATCAATCCATTCAATTGCCCGTTCTCTTTTCTTCATGGCGAGATTCTGGGACACGTCCAGCCTTTTGCCTCGATGCTGGAATGCTACAACTGCGATGATAGCCCTTGCCATGTACCGGTCGCTGCGCTTACTGCTACTAGTGCTGATTCATCTCCAGTAGACATCTTCGCCAGCTCTATTGACAATAAGCTCACGCCGACTCAACAGACCCAGCTTCTTGCCCTGCTTGACTAGTTCCATTCCTCCTTTGATTTTTCGCATCATAGTTTAGGCCGCACATCAGTTGTTACACATCGGATCGACACCGGTAGCCATTCGCATCTGCGCCAATGACCTTACCGCATTTCCGTGACCGAATGTCAAATCATCAACGAACAAGTGGCCGATATGCTTAAGCGTGACGTCATTCAACCTTCATACAGTCCTTGGGCCTCTCCCATCGTTCTTGTCACCAAAAAATAAGGCTCCATCTGCTTTTGCGTTGACTATCTGCGCTCGAACAAAATCACCTGTAAGAGCGTCTATCCCTTGCCTCGAATTGACGACGCACTTGCAAGGCACAGAATTTTTCTCATCTTTGGACCTCCGTTCCGGGTACTGGCAAGTCCCATTGGTCGATGCAGACCGTGTCCAGACAGCTTTTGTGACGCCAGACGGACAGTACGAATTTAACGTCATGACGTTCGGACTGTGTAATACACCTGCCACGTTCGAGCACATGATGGACAGCATATTGCGCGGCCTCAAGTGGAAGACCTGCTTGTGCTATTTGGAAGACATTGTTGTTTTTTCACCGGATTTCCCGACACATCTCGCTTGATTGAAACATGTTTTGGAATGCATTACTGCAGCTGGCCTCCAACTAAATTTAAAGAAATGTCACTTTGCCGCATGCCAATTGACAATTTTGGGCCATGTCGTTTCTAAGTACAATGTGCTCCCCGACCCAGCTAAACTTCGTGCTGTTACTGTGTTCCCAAAACCATTCACGATGAAGAAGATCCGAAGTTTCATAGGCCTCTGCTCTTATTTCCGACGCTTCATCCGCAATTTTGCTTCCATCATAGTGCCATTGACAACCCTCATTCGTGGAAGCAACGACCTCTCCGGCTTGTGTTCTGCTTGTAACGAAGCGTTTAGTACACTGCACCGATTGCTTACCTTGCCGCCCATATTGCGGCATTTTGACCCTGATGCTCCTACTGAGATCCACACTGATGCAAGCGGCACAGGTATTGGTGCTTTTCTAGTGCAACGTAAATCCGGGTGTACTGACTTTGTTGACGCCTACGTGAGCCGCACTTTAACGAAGCCGGAGCTAAACTACTCAGTTACTGGGAAGGAGTGCCTAGCCATAGTTTGGGCGATAGGGAAATTCCGCTTTTATGCATACAGCCGACCCTTCTGAGTCGTTATGGACCATCATTCTCTGTGTTGGCTGTCCTCCCTTAAAGATCCCACTGACCTCCTCGCTCGCTGGGCATTAAGGCTGCAAGAATATGATATTTGTGTTGCGTATCGATCTGGAAGGAACCATAACGACGCCGAAGCACTGTCTCGCTCTCCGCTACCCCCTGAAAGTGTTTGTGATTCCCCCATCGACTGCTGTTCCTTGTCTTTGACCAACATGGCAGTCTAGCAGCCCAGAGATCCCTGGATCACCTCCCTTCTCATTTTCCTTTCGGACCCTTCGCCCACTTCTACGCCTCGTGCAATTCGCCATCAAGCTGCTCATTTTACAATTCGCGATGGCCTCTTATACCGCCGAAATTATCTTTCTTCCGGCGGCAAATGGCTGCTTGTCGTTCCTCGACACTTGCGTTCAGAAATCTGCGCTTCATTTCACACTGACCAGCAAGCCACTCACGCTGGAGCATTCAAGACTTTACTTAGCTTCGCTTGTGTACTACTGGCGCGGAATGTACACCTACATCTGCAAGTTCGTCCACTCATGCCTTGATTGTCAACGCCACAAGGTCAGCCATTACCATTTCACCGGCCCCATGCAGCCTCTCTCTTGCCCATTAAGACCTTTTGACTGAGTAGACATTGACCTCTATGACCAGTTTCCCTACACTGCAGCCTGAAACCGCTGGGTCATTGTAGCAGTAGATCATCTCATCCACTACGTCGAAACTGCCGCTCCACCTGCTGCTACGGCACGCGATGTTGCTGCCTTCATCTTACACCACTTCATCCTTCGTCACGGAGCGCCACGGGAACTGCTGAGCGACCCCGGTCATGTATTTTTATCTGAAGTGGTTTCATCCCTCCTGCAGCAATGCAACATCACCCATCGTACTATTACTACGGCCTACCACCGGTAGACTAATGGTCTGGCTGAAAGATTCAACCGAACCCTAGGCGACATGTCAATGTACGCGGCTGCCGACCATTCCAACTGGGACACATTGCTACCCTTTGTCACGTATGCATACAACATTGCTACGCAGATCACTACGGGATTCTCACCATTTTTCCTATTATATGAATGTGAGCCATCTTCACCACTTGACACCATATTTCTTTACCGGCCCGATTCTTCTGAAGCCACCACCGTGTCTGAAGCCTCTATATATGCTGAGGAGTGCAGGAAGCCCGCCCATTTGCTCACGTCTTCCGACCAGGCCCGACAGAAAAAACGCTTTGATCACCGCCGACAGCTTTCTTCCGAAAGCCCGTGCTTGGCTACGTCTGCCTTGCATCACATGGCCTCTCCTCCAAGCTACTGCTGAAATACCAAGGACTGATGCCGCTCACGCCGCCGACAGCTTTCTTCCGAAAGCCCGTGTTTGGCTACGTGTGCCTTGTACATCACGTGGCCTCTCCTCCAAGCTACTGCCGAAATACCAAGGACCCTATCGCGTCCTTGAGCACACCTCACCCGTCAATTACATTGCTGAGCCTGTCAAGCCTTCGCCAGACCTTCGACGAAGCCTCCAAGCTACTGCCGAAATACCAAGGACCCTATCGCGTCCTTGAGCACACCTCACCCGTCAATTACATTGCTGAGCCTGTCAAGCCTTCGCCAGACCTTCGACGACGTGGGCGTGAGACCATCCATGTTTCTCGGTTAAAACCTTACTACGATTGTAAAGAAGATGACCTGGCGCCAGCTCGCCGGCACGAGACGCGAGCACCAGCTGTTCGAGCCAGGACCTGCAAGCGCCTACCTCGACCTAGCCCTAAACGAAGCTCGTTATACACTTTTATCAAAATGTGGCTGCAGCAGCTGAGATTTAACCTGGTGCTTAGCAGACACCAATTTTTTTAGTACAATTGTAACTTTGTGCTCAAAACTAATCCCTGATATGTGGAAAAGGATGCCACATGGCAGTAGCGATCCTGCCTCTCTGGCACCACGGCCTTAGGTTCTCATGAAAATGTAGGCAGGAAGGCATTAGGATCAAAGGTCTCTCTAAAAAAAAAAAAAAAAAAAAGGCTGCCTGCTGGTGGTGCACTTTTTCTCACACCACGAAGAACAAGGTATTCTTAGTTAAAAAAGAGCCATCATGTTGCCCTCATGAGTACTTTTCACGTCTGACTTAAATTCCTGTAACAGCAATACGTAAAATATTAAGGCTACTTAACTATTACTGAAGCCAAACAGCTTCTCAAAACAAAATGTGCGATGATGCCCAACGGTTTCAATTAAGTAACAAAGTCCAAATGTTTATATACACGGTGTGCATCCCTCCAGCCTGCCTAGTGGTAGTTGCTGGGCAAATCCTTATAAGTGCACTTCCTCAAGTACTGGTTAGAATACAGAGGATCAAAGCTTATCATCAAGCACCCATAAAAACGAAAAAATAAGACCATGAATGCATGCAGCTGCAAAAAAAAGCAGAGAACCGGAACACGGGTATGCCAAAGCAAACTACACCATGCAGTCATATGATTATTTTGAGAGAAAGTCAGCTGCAACGTCTGAAGTAGGTGTTGCTCCCTGCATACAATCGATGCATGTAAAACTGCTTATCACATGTATCACAGTAATTCTACAGTCTACAAGAGCATGACAAGCAACTTTTGCAACTATATTCCTGCCATGGCTTCCTGAAAATACAGAGATTAATGACAGGAAAAACGCACTCACCCTTCATCATCTCTACATGAAGGGGTTTTCCTGGGAGCATCAACCTTCGGAGCAAACGTTCTTTTTGCTACATGAGGACTTCCAGTCAAAGTCAAATCCCTCGGTCCTCTCAGGGATGGTAACCTGGAAAGTGATAAAATATAGCTTCTTTGGCTCTTGATCACATGAAAAAAAAAAAAAAAAAAAATAATAATAATAATAATAATAATAAATAACATGTTTAAATTGTAACATGAAGGGTTTAACGCCCTGAACAGTGGATCACAGAGAATTGACACCGAAGTCAAGTTTCCACAACTCAATCTTCAAGCAAGGTTAACACTTGGAATTTAATTGCAAGCAATACTTCCAGCAATTTTGTGATCACTTCACATTAAAGTAATAACGAGCGAAAAGCATACACGGGTGTGTCAAAAAAGCATATAGGTAACCAATTATGTGGTGGACCTGATGATTCAGAAAGGATGGTAGCGAGTGAAGAAAACGAAGCACCTACCGTGTACCTGGGAGTAAAGGGGTCCCGCTTCTTCCCAGGATACCACGAGGAAGGGGGGGTGTCCGTATGGGCTTTGAAGAAGACCCATTTGGAGTGGAACTCATTGCAGGCTTACCTGTAAGTGTCATTACCACAACACTTCATGACAGCTTCCTTGAAAAGAAGGCATTAATTCATGACACTTGTTCACCATACAGACATGAAAGTTTTACACTTCTAAGTGAGCCCAGCTTGAACATACACAAAGGGCAGGGATGGTTTTGCAACACAACAATAGGGCACAACTATATCTTCTACCCCAGATCTGCAAGGATGCCCATAGTGCTAGCATTTCATCATTACCGGGACAGTCACAAAACCAAATATATTGCACATATATTTCATGTGAAAAGAAAAATCTCAGTAATTGTGTCACTCTTAGTGGGCAGTTTGATCACACTGTAAATAAAACTGTGGGAATGAAAGGAGGCAGCGCGGGTTGCCACAGTGGTAGGCTTTGCATCAATTGCAATCATCCGGGGTTCTCCAAAGTATATAGAAATCATACAGTACACGCGAGCCTTCACATTTCACCTCCACCAACTGTGGCTACCATGACTGGAATTCAATTCAGCAATCTCATGTTCAGCAGCTAAATGACACAATCAATGAGCAATCATGGCAGGTCAAAAGGCATGCATGAAATAAATAGATCTCTTAGACAGAAAGTGCCAAATTTGTGTAATGTAGAAGATCCTATAGTCTCATACAAAAAAAAAAACAAAAAAACTTAGTGGCTTTTGCCCCTCACGTGCTTGTACTATAGCGTAGAGCACTGCATGGGCTCGGACCAGAAACCCCGGGCCTGAAAATTGCTGTTTTGCCGGGCCTGGTCTGGGCACGAAGTGCCGTGCCAAGGCCAGGCTGGGGCAAGCTGTGTACAGCTTTTTCTGGCAATAAAGGAATCTCGGTGCTAAAATCGTTGAAGTGGTTTATAAACTACTATAATAGTAAATTTGTTAACGCTGAATGAGAGAAAGCTCATTTGTAGACCAAGTTTGACCAGCAACACTCTGTGGTTTGTCCAAGTAACTTTGGGCGTGCACGGCTAGCGGCATTCAATGACACAAGCAAAAAAATTCAAAAGAAAAAGAGCAAAACCTTACAGCACGCTCTACTACAGTGCAAGTCTTATGCTGCAATGCATGACACACGGCTCGTTTACATGAGCACGTGCCTACTTGGGATTTTCTGCAATGTGAGCGCACTCCATTGGGTCTAGTCGAAGGCGCTCTTATATCTTCTCGGTCTTGTGTTACAGCTAACGACTGCATATTGGAAACCTCATAAAAGCCGCTAAAATAAACTAGAAAATACACATGAAATAGCCGTGACCAAAGAAAAAACATATTTGTGAACACCATAACAACAAGCGCTTTTTCAGCAATTCAGATAACGGAGAGAATTACTCCTGCCTCTTAGCACACACAACATTATTTGTAAGCTGATTACAACCTCGCTTCAGACACAGTGGATAGCACACGTGGAAGACGCATATAGAAAGCAGATGGACAGTTCCTGCGATAGCCAAATTTGAATCTAGCAACCAATTAGCCCACTTAAGAGCCTTGGCAATACATTCTTGCGCTCTTAGAAAAAAAAAAGAACTGCATGCAGTCTTTTGGAAATCTTTTTTCTCATGCTTTTTCATGCACTAGGAATTTTTGTTGCCAGTTATTTGGGATGTGGACTCCTTTATATACTGTTGCGTGTCAATCACGACTAGGTCATTTATGATCAAATAAAAAGGCATTAAGTGTTTCTTTTTTCGCCTTAACTGTACATTTTTAAGGAATCCACGAAGACTGAGTGCCGGGCCGAGTATTCGTAGCGCGGGCTCGGCTCGGGCTTGCACCAGGGCTGAGCTTGGAGCCATGGGTCCGGACTCTGCTCGGGCTTCAAACGATGAGCCCGGGCCGGAAAATCGTGCCCGTGCAGTGCTCTACTGCAAGTACATACCTTCATTTTAATTTTTACCCTACCCTGTTCTTTTTTCCTGCTGCTCACCTCATTGATCTCCCCTACCGCTTCCTTACTATCCCTTTATTTCCACTACCCCAGTTCAAGAAGTACTTCAGATAATAATTAGCAGATACCGGGGCCGACAAGCATCTTTTTCGTTTGTTTTTGATATTTATTTTATTAAATAACCATTTACTACTTCTACTCAAGTGCCCTCAAGACAATGGCGGTGGCCAATTCTCATGAGTTATTCTCTAAAACCTGGTTGCAGAATAACGCGGGGTGTGGCGAATCCAACTGGGCCGCCTGAAGGTCGATCAATGCCATTGGCTGAAGTGCCTCTCCTTTGAGGGGCATCTGCCACTTCCGTCTCGAGTTGTTTTAAGTTTTATTGAGTGTTATTTACTTGTTGAGCAACATAGAGTTACTTCTGTAAAACGTTCTTTATGTCTATGTTCTCCTAGGACAGGCTTTACAAAATTAAATTTCTTGTTTACTTGGTCATTCCATGTAGCCTGCCAATGACTTCTCAATTTACTGTAGGTTAACTTCAAACAATTCCTGTGTGGCATGCTTAATTGTTTCATTTGATCAAATTGAACTTGCACAACACATACATCTGCTTTCTCGTTGCCCTCAATCCCAACATGGCTAGGGACCCAGCAGAACCTTATGTTATGTTTTGAGTAGTGATTTTCTATGCTATGCATAATGTTTCCTGTTAAAGGTTCACCAGCATTTCTTGGTTGCAATGCTGTAAGCATACTCAGGGAATCAGTGCAGATGATACTGTTTTTGATTTTCCCTTTTCTTATCTGCTGTACAGCATAAATCAGTACACTGCAGTAGAAATCATTGTGCACTACAGCAATCGTATGTATATATATATATATTTACATTTATCTTTTTGAGTCATCAGTATAAACTTAGTGCAGGCATCTATTTTTCTGGCAGTGCAAAGTATTCTTGTAGTAAGTACTCCTGTAGCTTTTTACGTAAATATGTCAATGTGAAGTCACTTACTGCAGGCAAGTTGTATATGGCAGCAAAGGGTCATTTCTTGGTAGAGCATCTCATTATGGTCAACTCGCCGTATGCATCTTTAAAATGCAGTACTAACGGCCTGATAAAATGTGGTTTGTTGTAGAATAACATTTTTGATGGGCACATGGTGACATTGAATGGCAGAGATGCTTCTGGAGAGACAGGATTTTTAGGTCACACTTGCGGTTCTTCAATCCTCTAGCGGAGGCTCATTTGATTCAACATAAAGGCTAGCTACAGGAGATGTTCTGTATACTCCACATGAAGAGCGCAGACCAAGGTCATGAACAGGGGTGAGTCATTTCAAGTAACATATTTTCACTGAGCCATATATCATGCACCCATAGTCTAACTTAGAGTGCACCAAGGAGCAACAGTTTTGCAGAAGACATGCATAGTCTATTGGGCTCACACCGTTTTCGTGACAGCGTTCTTAGTACATTAAGAGCTCAAGCAGCTTCATTCTTGTGGTTGCCATTAGACTGCGTCAAACACAGTCTAAAAATTTGCGTTCTTATTTAATTGGCAGTGTGGTTTCGTTCTGGTATAGCACAGGAGTGATCTGTAAGCGTCGTCTCAAGGAGAACACAACAGCTAATGTTTTTAAGGGGAAAATCTAAATCTATTTTATTGCGAAAGCAATACTGCTCTAGGTTTTGAGCCTTCAGCGTAGCTCGGTGGTAGCCACGTCTTACCCACGTGATGCTGTGACGTCACACCCCACGTGACACGTGGGTTGGCAGGAGTTGCCGACTTGGGTCTCTCGTTCCACGTGGGACGGTTATGTCAGAATCAGCCTGCTAGGATCCTGGCATTCAAGTTACACCTATAAGCCACTAAAGCACGTTCATACGGCTTGGTTAAAGCGGGGCTTTATATGTGGGCTGAGGAAGAAGAAAATGAGAAGAAGAAGAACGCTCAGTCACCCGCAGCTAATGGTTCAATATTTGGTTCAGCAGCGTTGAACACTTTTTTTTTTTTTTGCCTGCCCAGGTAGTCAGTTTATTTAATGTTGTATTTGTTTGTTACAGGTAAATATGCTCTATATGGAGGCTAAGTACTTAAAATGATTATACTGCGGTCTTGAGGATTACTTTTGTTATAGAATTCACTTTATCCGCACAGAGTATACAGCAGAATACGACCTAGAGGTGCACTACTTTTTTGTGTGAAAATCATGCAGAAGATCGTGCCTAGGTAGACTTGGAATGTGCAGTTAGCTAGGAAGTCGCTCAGGCAGTTCAGCATGCTGCCGTGGATACCGAACCTCCACGTGGTATCATTGGGCTTCTCCAGGTCGACGACACCAATAAAGTGTTGCCTGTGGATGAACGCCTCCAGGACTGTTTTCATGCCAGTCAAGGTCATCTGTTATTGAACGTGCTTTTTTTAAAGTGACGCTGTGTGTATCCAAAAGTAGCTGAGATTCAACAACAATGGCAGTCTTATGTTTACAATGCTTCAAGATTTTGCAATACAGCTGGTAAATGCTATTAGCCTGTAACTGCTAGGACTTTGTGGTTTTCTGGTTTTAGAAAAGGTAGCAGTGTTTGTTTTGTTTATTTTTGTTTTCATGCCTCCAGTATTTCATGCCTCCACTGTTGAAAGAACTTCAACAGTGCCTCTATAGCAGCCGCATAGAGATGGACAAGCATTGCATAGTGTACATTGTCCGGGCTAAGTCAGTTGTACGTAGGCTTAATGCATGCCTTCTCCAGAGAGAAAGTCATGTTTTTCTGCTATTTATTTGTACTTTTGGAATGTGTACATGTTAGCTGAATGAGCTTGAGACTTCAGCAACATGCTCGCTCAATATACTGGGCTGTTTTACTACTGATGTCTGCATGCCAGCTGCTGTCAGCATCGGAAATGTGAAGGGAGTATAATTACCAGTGAATTTACAAACCTGTTCCCACATTTTCTTTGAGGGTATTAAGCTATTTACAGGCGAAACATATTCTTGCCACAAGTTTTTTTTCTTCTGCATTCCTTCGAATGCACAGTGTCCTGGCCGTAGCAGTCCTAAGGATTTAAGGATCAGTAAATTCTCTGCAGTAGGGTACCTACAAAGAGCACACCAGGCTTTGTTCTGTATATTGTTTTTCTTTTCTTTTTTTCCCAG
Organism: Amblyomma maculatum; assembly: GCF_055883805.1. Classification (NCBI taxonomy): domain Eukaryota; kingdom Metazoa; phylum Arthropoda; class Arachnida; order Ixodida; family Ixodidae; genus Amblyomma; species Amblyomma maculatum. Next base: position 87,002,637 of record NC_139344.1, on the reverse strand, counting down.
TACACATTCTTGTGTCCACAATACTTTGTACAAGTCCTGATGTTTGGGGAGCAGCTAGTGTGGCTGCTGCTATTATGCACACAGTAAACTTCTCATTATTTCATCTACTGTTTCTTTAATATGGAATTTATTCTAAAAAGCGATCACTCAGCAAGTTGATCATTTCACCAGAGGTCATCTAAAACATACCAATTATAATAATCAAAAACAGATAGTAATGCAAAGGACAAGTCAAGTCAGCTCATGTTGCCCAACCTGGGACAGCAATATATGGGTTTTCTTGTATTCAATAGTTAGACAATGTTTAACAGAATAACATGTTAAATTTTTAAGCCTTCTATGTCTGCATGCTCACTTCCGCAATAAGGAGAGTGAGCATTGAAATTGCCAACTGCCACATAGGGTTCAGGTATCTGGTCAAAAAGGTCCTCTAGGTCCTGTACTTTAAATAGCAGTATACAGTATATAGTAGTTATAGCAGTATTATTACTATTTATATATATATAGCTTACAACACTACCTGCAATCTCAAATTTTGTGCTGAAACTTATTCCCTGAGCAGGAGTTCGAATTACAACTGCTACACTACCTGAAAGTCTCGGTTGCAACAGAAGGTTCTATAGACCCTTTACAGCGCGAGCGCATGGGCGCTGCCATATTTGTGCTGCCATCGCCGGCCTTCGGGCCTTCTGGTTTGACGGCTTTCGGCGCGCTGGTACTCGGCTGCACGCTGTGGCATACCCGCTATCGCTGGGGACAACGAGCTTGTAGACAGCCAAAAAACTTCACGTGAATGCTCATAGTGTGTGTGTAGGTGCTAAAAAAATGTAAAATTTACCTACGTATTTCATTTATTGCGTCCTCCTAACTGTCTGCATTGGCTAGAACGTTTCGATAAACTGTCAGCCGTCGACTCATTTCTTTCTTTTTTTTTTTTTTTTACCAATTCTCTTTCTTGCGCTCTTTGTGGAAAACATTGTAAAACTGAATAGATTACAAACTGATTATCCCTCAAACTTTTTTTAATTTTCTTGCGCAAGGGGCAAACACATGTTCAGACCGTGCTGGCTGACACACATTATGAATGTTCACCATTTAACATTGTGGACAATATTTATAGCTCAATATGACGCATGTGCAATCCCCAACAGTTGAAAAGGTATAATTTTACCTCCTGTAAACGTCCTGGCTTCAAAAGACTATTACGCTGCTTGAGGGCCGCCTCAGGCGCTCACTAGCATTCACCTGCGCTCAAACGAAAGTGACTGGAAACTGCATCGAAATTGAGAACCCACAGTAGGCAGCCCAAGCAAGCGGGGATATAAAAACATTTTCTCATGGTAAATTTCATCCTTGGCCTGTGCATTAGTTTCCTAAAAGCAGCAGTTATTACATATACTGCAGCAGTGCTTGTCTAATTAAAGATTGGTTTGATTTGTAGGGTTTAACGTCACAAAGCGACTCGCTATGAGTGGAGGATGCGGAGATTCCCACCTCCTGGGGTTTTTTATGTGCACTGATATCGCACAGCACACGGGCACCTGTGTTTTTGGCTCCATCGAAAAGCAGCCGCCGAGGCCAGGATTCGATATCGCATGTCTTGGGAACAGTACCCAACTAACGTAAGAAGATTCACTGACATGCCCAAACTGACTTCTTTTCTGCACAATCAATTCTTAAAAATGCATATACATTAATAGCTACGTCAAGGTACTTCTTAACGCCCTGCGAAAATAACGTGGCAGCAGTGGCACAACATGCAACTCTTCAGAAAACGTCAGGGTCGTTCTCGCATTCACTGCCGGTGCTACAATGAGCTGATGCGTGAGGTATAGCCTTTCTCTACAACTCACAGGCGCTTTCTTGTCCCAGCAAGGAACATGAACTCGTAATACACCTGCAAGAAAAACGGTGGCCTAGGCCATGATGTGCACCTTACGTAGAAAGCATCATCTGTTCTTCCGCCAATAAACAACAGGTTCATTAGCTCTACTTCCTTGCAGAATACTTCGACTATACAGATGACCCCTGCATCAAAGCAGCGGTTTTTAAAAGTCAGCCGGCATTCTTACAAAAGAAGCACTGCAGCAGTCCGCACTGCGTGCCGATGCCTTCCGAAGGCCAGCAATGACGGCTGTACTAGTGGCGCCACCTGTTGGGGAGAGTGGAACTACTCTCTAAACGGTCTATACTGTTTATGATTATCGTGTTTTTAGGACTAAGCCTTGTTTCATGAACACAGTAGGCTATAGGTGTCATTGCTCCTAGTATGTATTTAATGTCATTGTAGTTATTCAATAGTCCTCTACAGTTGCACTGTACTATGACAGCCATGTTTAGGTGTTTGGTATTTAAGAAGTTGATCCTGAGGACACATAATTGAGGTCTTTCATTCCTTGTCTAAAGAGTTGCATCACCCCTGCAGTATTGGTGTGCTGAGGCTGGTGTCTATCACCTCACTAGAGGTTTTGGAAACCAGTGGAGAGACTACAGGCATACAAGTCATAGGCCTTCCCCTATTTGGAGAGGCCTTGTGGACTTCCACCTCGGAAGTCAGTGGGCCCTTATGCAGTGGTGACAGAGCAGCTTTTGCTACCTCTGCCTGGGATGCAAAGGCCTTTCCAGAGACATGCTCTTGGCAGGGGCCAAAGCCTGATGTGAAGTGCCGCCCCCACATGGCGCATCGGTCAAATCCATTTTTTTCTATGAAAAAGTCTATCAGGGAGTCTTTGGCGTGCTTCTCTGTATTAAATACTTCCTTTAGTTTTTAATATAATTGCCTCCTTTCCAGATTTCCAGGAACAGGCCCGACCTAAAGCATGCAGGCCTTTGACAGTTTTTACACTCGAGTGGCAACAGTTTTCAGAAGAATGCTCTTTCAAAGCACATTTATTCACGTCTGTTGACTGCGACAACTCTGTGAACTATGGCCAAATTTGTGGCAACGGAAACAGCAATGACTTGAATATACGGACGGATGAAAACCTTTCAGTATCCTGCTTCAATCGACTCAGGCAGTTGGCTGGCAGCATACTTCCATATTACTTTTGCAGATTTTTATTCGGTAGACATCAATGACATTTGGTCCTTAAATCATTCCAGCATTTCTTTTGCGGCGAAGAGAAGAAAGTCCTGCTTGGAAATTGCATCTCTGACTGTATTCAGTGATCAGTCAAAATAAATGGAAACAGCAGTGCCTCTACAAGTAATTATGTCTATGAGTTTATAGACTGTTGTTCTTTGTCATGGAATTTGACAAGCAAATCATCGCTCACCAGTTCTGTCACCCTGTACACAGGGCCCAAGGTATCAGTCAAAGATCTTGATGCTAAGAAAGGGGAAATCACTCGAGCCAGTTTCTCAGATTCTTCTCTCTGTGTGATGTGGAAATCTGGGAATATTTACTTTGGCTTCTGAAAGAATTCAGAAGTGGCTTTGGTCCACCTTTTTTATTAAGCAATTGCTTCACAGAGGAGGAGAAGCCATTAAATAACTATGTTGTTCGGTCATGGTGCCATCTGCCCACCATGGAGTCTGACAAGGGGACAGAAAAGGAACTTAAAAAACAAAGTCCTATACCCCAGTCACACGGCACTCCTCCAGGGTCTTTACTGCAAAGGAGGTTTATTGCATTAAAGAAGCAAAACTAAAAAGAAGAAGCGGCGCAGCTACACAGCAAATGCAAAGGAGATAGATGACAATAATTTGAGCATTCTCCGTGAGCGCCATCTGTCGAGCGGCAATGACAATGGCACTTAACAACAACGGCGGCAATGACCACAGCTGCGCTTGAAATGGAGTTAGGGTGGCTAATGGCTTTAGTAACAGCTACCAAAATTGAAGTAGACAATATCTTTCAGCTTAAGCCATAAGTGAACAAGACTGCACTTGTTTATGTTAGGAAAAGTAACCAGCTCATTAATAAAGAAATGTTCTGAAGGTTGGAAGCGGATGTTTAGTAAAAAGTTTTTCTTTTTTTTTCTTTTCATTCAACGCGCATTCGTTTCGCCTGGTTCTGCGTGCGAGGCATACTTAGCTTGTGCAAATTTCGAAGAAATTTTAATAGGTTGTGTTCGATCAACGTGCGCGTTACAACCATGAGCGATAAGACCTAGGACGAGAAAGCAAAGTGCGAAATTGCCTTGAGAATTGCACGTTTGTAAATTGCAAATCACATTAAATATATAAAACAGCTGAATAAAGTGTGGTAATTGAAAATAAGTAGTAAATAGTGAGAAAACACAACAAAACGAAAAATGCTGGCACAAGAGAAAAAAACAACGAAGAATGAACACTGAATTAAACGCACATATGAGCACTATAACGCACATCACAACAGAGACGCGCATGTCATGCAGCTGCTGAAATTGTGTGACGTCTTCTATTAACGCTCGAGATTTTTAAAGTTCATTGAAATGCAAAGTTAACGCCTAAGTAGAATCAATTAGGCTTAAATATCATTAAAAATTATATTTGTGTAAACGTTTTTGTTCCTCTGCTTCTTTTTAGCCCACTCAGTGGCGCTCAGGTTTAGACTGCTCTAGGGTGCCTCGATGTGCATCCGTTCCAGAGGGCGCGCGCATCGAGGCACCCTAGACTGCTCCTTTACGCAGCTGAAGGACGTTTACGACCTTTCCCAATTCAGGCCTTTATCGCAAAGGGCTCACGACTTGCCGTGTAGCTGCGTGTCAACCGCCTTTGGAGCAAACCTTATTTCTCAAGGCCTTATAAGTCCCCGTGTGACAGGGGTAGTAGACAGGACAGCTGTACACCTTAACTTTAACTGAATATGGCAGAACACAAGGTGGTTCACCAACAAGGTTAACCCTCACTGCCCGAAGGAAAAGTCACAAAGAGAAGAGGAGAGTGGAAAGTTGTGAGACAGAATACAGGAATGTGAAAGATGGAGGAGAGGACATGTAAGAGCAAATGCCGATTCCCCCTGGTTGGGTGTGTGGAGGTGGCGTCTACAGGAAGTGGGGGCCAAAGTGGTGAGTTGCCTCCACTGAGGGCCTTAATGGTCCAAATACTCGGCATCGGCTCAACCACCAGGATCCCCATTTCCCAGAACATGGCAATGCCACACACAACTAAGCATGGGTGCTCAGGGTCTGTAGTCTCGCACAGTAAGCCACCAAACATCTGCTTTAACGGAGTGGCCAATGCGGGGTTTTCTTGAGCTGTGTCCGACTGCAGGTACAGTCATGAGCAAAAGTGGTATACAACACTCAGCCATCGACAGTGCTCGGGAAAACTGCATCGAAATGCCATCTAGCGACAGCAACAGAAACAGCGACAGTCACATATGCATGTGGATAAAATGGTGCACCGTCACTATTGCCTAAATCTCAGATAGCTGCTGCTAAATGAATTTGGAATGCAGTTTTCCAGAGCTCCGCCACCAGCTGAGTGTTGTATACCACTTTTGCTCACAACTGTACAGCGTTAGTTTTTGAAGTACTAAGAGAAGAGGTAAGACTGCTTCATCCAAGGCATCATTACAAAATTTTAGAACTAAATTTTGCCACTTCCATTTAACACTTGCTACTGCGAGAATTTCCCTAGCAACATGTTAACAAATGGTGGCTTGTGTCCTTGTAGTGCACCTCTCTTACATACTGCTACTGAAATTGATAGAGAATCCCTATAATATAATGCTATTTCACACAGGATGACAGATTGGAGACAAAGGCACAAGAAAGAAGAAGAAAAAAAAACATTAACGTCCTTATGACCTGCAGCAACAAAGGTTTTTTTTTTTTTTTTTTTTTTTTTCTTACGTCTACAGCAGCAGATAATAAAGTTACATGACAGAACCTCTCATTCAGCCGCTTCCTATCGCTTAAATAGTAACTGCTACTGACATTCGCACGCGCTGGAGAGCTACAACAAACCTATTTTGTGTAAAAACAAATACTTCACAACACAAACAGGACGCACAGTTTACTGCAGGCTAGAAAACCAAAGCTTGTCCGCAATATGTGTAAAAAATATATATACATACCTACGGCACAAAGTGATTAGCTAGTTAGTGTACTAGGTGACAGCACGTAGCTGTAAAACCTACAAAACGAAGCTTTTCTTTTTCTTTTTTTTTTTACTGCTGTTGTTTGTTTACAAATCTTTTAGTGATAAAGCCTGTGCGCCAAACGCTAGCCAGCTGGCAACGTTAGTTTTCCTTCACGCGTAAAACCAGCGCATGTACGAATACGCGTAATAAAAAATTCAGAGCAGATAATTAAAAGAAGCTTCAACACACAACTTCGCTGTCTTGCAACCACGCCCTACCATCTAACAAGTTATTCGAGTGATCACTAGTCGCTATAACTACTGTTTATGGATAACGCACTACGTTTACTCATCAGCGGACAGGCCAGATATGCTGGCCAGCAAGAAAATGTGGTCAAAACTGTATGTATTTGTACCGCTTTCATTCCATGATAAACTAACGCATGTAATAGAATGATTGGCAAAGAACCGCCTACAGATACTTTACGAAAAGTGAGGTAACCGACAGATACGCATGCAGTGGAGGGTCAGTTTGGTCGTTTGGTCTCTACGTCCAAGTACTACGAATCATACGAACTGTCCGCAGCTCCGACTGCGTCGAGCTCTGCAGCTGACTGCAACACAAGAACTAAATGAACGAAGGTAAGCACTTACCTCCCACTACACCGCGTCGCAGCGAACTACGTCCATATGCAGGCGGCAAACGCCTGCGATTATGTTCAAGACATGCACTCAATCCACCCCGAAAGCATACCGCGTGTCGGCATGCCGTATGCCGCAAGTGCAAGGTAGCCTTGGTAGCCTTGCAAGTGTGCCGTTCCGACAGTTACTATTCCGACGGTGAACGTTCGCAGTGTCGCCGCGTGGCCGCGTCGTGTCGCGTCGCGACCTGGGCCGCTCACTTCCTTTCCCCTCCGCCCTCAAGGCGCGGCGGCGCGGCTAGCGGCAGCGAGAGCGCCAGGATACAGTAGCCAGGATGTCTAGCGCGGCTTCTGCTGAAGGCGTCGGGGCGCTCATGGAACCGTATTTTCGCGCACAGCCGTCCTTCCACGCGCAGCATCATGTATAGTCTTCCTCTTCCTAAATGAAACCATTTGAGCGTCGTTTTCCTAGTCAACGCCTAAAAATAGAGGAGGTGTTGGTCTAGTTTGCAGAAATTTTCATGCCGCAAATTACATCACTCCGGTACATGCAGCGCTCAATAATCAGCAGCAAACGGCGTTCATATATGCGGCTCAAAAAGTCATTTCATTTTACCATATCTCAGCAATGTTTGATATAGTTTTTTTTTTTTTATTCGAGAAGTTTGCCATAACGCATAAGTTGAGTAAGGGGGAATGGAATGCAGGAGATAGAAAGTTAAAAGAAGGAGTAAAGTCAAGTTTCACTGAGGTAGTCATAGAGGTTGGCAATGTAGTAGTTGTCCATTATTGTCCTCTTCTCATAATCCCAATCGCGGTTCCACCGCAGGCCCACCTTCATGAGTAGCCGTTTTCTAACCGGAGCCGTTGCTGGGCACGTCCACAATAAATGAAGCACATCACAAATTTCAGGTGCAGCGTCACCGTGAGGGCACCTGTCAGTCACTGGAAGATCTTTTTTCACGCCACCGATGACATCCAGGTGAGGTCAGAGCCGCCCCTGCCCGAATCCGGTGCACTGATACCTCCTCCTGCCGAGTAAGACTATGGTGGAGAGTGTGCGAACCCGGAAGAATGAGAGCGCGTTTTCGCTGGTGCAGAACTTGTGAATCGGAAACGTGGGATAGGTACGGATCTGGGGAAGAGAGGAAGGTGGTGGGTTGTATGATGTGTTAATGTGTGTCATATAGCATCCGCTTGAATGTTATGTGGATCGCGAGCGTGGCCGCGAATCCAGTGTATGCGCACAGGACATGCATGGGTACTTTGCACAGAGCAGATGAGTGGACTGAGTTATATGGAATTTGCGTCGAGCGGCCTTAAGCTGTTTAAGGGCAGTTGGAGAGTCGGTGTAAAGATTAACTGCACTGAATGTAGGAACGGGCGGAAGGGAATAAATGGCATTGTAAATGGCTTGAAGTTCCAGTGCCAGAGGGGTGCACGTATCCGAGGTACATGTCACGTGAGAGTTCAAACTCCTCGCTCTGTAGTATGTGATGCATCGGTATACAATATGCACCCTTCATGAAGATGTGCGGATGATACCGACGGGGAAGCAGTGGGCGATTGTCCGTGGGTTGGCATGTACGACCACGCAGGTAGTGTCTTTAAACGATGGAGTTGTAAAGACTGTTTACGAGCTATGTTTGCCATCCGCTGATCAATGAGTTCACTAAGCGTATTTAGTTGGGCGTACTCTTGAAGCACGGGTACGGGTGTAAAAGGGGGAGACATGTTATGGCACGCATAGCCTCACGATTAATAGCCTCAAGGGAGTCCCACTGTCTGCGGGTGAGACGTTCAAATTGTGCCTGGGAGATTATCCGCGGCTGGAAGACAGAGCGAACAAGCTGGCGGGCCGTGTGAGCACGCGCGCAGCCAGAGCGCATAGCTAAGCGACGAATCAAACTTAGAGTAGAATGAGCGGACTTACGGGTGGCTGTCAGCCGGGGTACCAGTCCCAGAGGAATGAAGGAGAAGATCAAGAATGCGAACAGTTTGTGCCTGAGGAATGTCATAAAATGTATAGTGGGAGCTGTCCGTAAGCAGCTTTATTTCCAATGCGAATGAAACATGATTTAGTATGCGAGAGAGTTAGACCCAAAGGAGGGAGGCCAAAATGTCAAGACATTCAGAGCGTGCTGGAGGGCCGCCTGATGGACAGAAGTATCTGGGTGACAGCACCATAAGTTTATATCATCGGCGTACACAAGCACGCGGATAGAAGCGATGGTCTTTAGGGCTCGAACAAGTGGAATAAAGGCCACATTAAACTATGTGGGAGTGAGAACGGAGCCCTGGAGCACTCCTCTGTTAGAGGGGAAGTGACCAAAGGGCTTTCCATAGACACGCACACTGAACATTCGATTTGTTAGAAAGGCGTGAATGGAGAGGAGAAACCTGTGAGGGAGACCAAGAGTTTGTAGGGAGGCAAGAATATCTGAGTGAAAGATGTTATCATATGCCTTTGTTATATCTGTAGCGATCACGGTTCTAACAAGATGACTGTGAGTGGTGAAGCACGTCAGCAGCCAATGTAGCAAGGCCGTCCTCCTTTCCTATTTGCGGGTGGAAGCCGATTTGGGATTCTGCAGATAACAATCATGGGATTCCAACCACCACGATAAGCGTGCGCGGCGAGAATATTTTCGTAAAGCTTGCAGATTGTAGGCGTAAGGAAAATTGGACGAAGGGCCGAGAGAGATACTGGATGATGACCTGACTTCGGTATTGGAACAACAATAGAATGCTTCCACTCGCCCGGCATGACACCAGAATGCCACACGTCGTTGAATGTATCAAGCAGGGTCTGCAAAGCAGTCTCTTCCAAGTTGCGGGTTAAAGAGTTAGGTATGCCGCCGTGCCCGGGAGCAGAGTTAGATTTGAGGCGTTCGATGGAGGCAGCAGCTCTGCCATGATTAGGTCAGAAGTAATCTCATCGGAGGGCTCAGTAACCGGTAAGCAAGGAGGAGAAGTCGAGGTGGAATCATGGTGTGGAAAAACTGTCTGGCCGCCTGTTTTGCAAATGTATCTTCATCCACATTCATCGCAAGGCGAATGCTGTCTGTGTAATCAGAAACTTGAGAAGAGCGCTCCATTGCGTGAAACACTCGCCAAAGATGTCGGGAGGACAGGCGATCACACTATGCAGCCCAACGTTGCCTACCTAGATGCTTTGCCTTATAGACCTTATAGTTTCAAGCTCGGGGGTTCTCGGACTCCTCTCAAATAATGGGGGGGGGGGGGGGGGGGGTCTCAGATCCCCGAGACCCCCCTCACTTTAACCCTGAAAGCGCCACTTTAACCAAGCTGATGAACGTGCCTGCGTGGCCTAGGAGTAACGTGCATGCAAGGACCCTGGCAGGCTGATTGTGATGTCATCCTCCCATGTGAAATGAGAGGCCAGAATTGGCAGCTCCTGCCGAACGTAATGTCAGGAAGTGCTACGTCCAGTTAGTGCTCGGCCATGTCAGCTGCCAGCTACCGCTTGCTAGTGCCGTGCTCGTTCGTGACTGCACACACGGCGATACCGGCTTTAGCTGCAGAGGGTAGCTACCGTTTCAAAAATACCACAAACTTGCCAGGTTGACAGCTCCAGAGCTTATTCGAAATGCCTCGTCTCAAGGAATGCACAGCTAGGAAGATGATCGAAACAACAGGACGCACGCTGATTGCTCGGAGCCCCACCACGGTGGCGCAGCGGTTAGGGAGCTCGACCACTGTGTCCAAGAATGCGGGATCGAATCCTGGCCACGGCGGCCGCTTTTCGGTGGAGGCGAAAAGCAAAAGGCCACCGTGCGCTGTCAGTGCACGTAAAAAAATTCGAAGTGTCTAAAGGTACGTCCGACGTATCCATTCGATTCTCGTAAAGATACGGCGGACGTCGATATACAGGCATGGCACGTCGAACGCGGCCAAATTCCGCTTGCTACGCGTGAATGAATTTTATCCTCTATGATATCAGCTAGCCGCGACTCTCGATGAGGTGCTACGAAGAGTGCATCCGTTCTAACATAGATCACGGTCTTCACTTAGGGTTGTGTACGGCAAGCATCGCTGTCACGCACATAGCTGCAGGCGATGCTACACCAGCTCCACCAGCTGGCATCGGGATATATACGCACATTCACGAGCAGCTTCGCACTAAACTATCACCTCGATCTGCCCGTAATGCGAGCGAGCTATTCCTGGCATTTACGCTGTCTTAGGTCCTGCATCGACGTCCGAAGATCTAGTGCCGGCACAACACACACACACCTCGCCGTGCAGAACATTCGGCAGTCCAAAGTATGTATGTGAAATGGCATTATATGCTCGTTCTTCACATGCAGACCGAGGAAACAGGATGTTTCTAGCTAAATTCTTCGTTTAAATTCTACCTCAGAGCCGTGGCAGAAGACATGCCGAATCTACTGGAGGCCTGCCCTGCTAGTGCGGCGAGCTGCACATCGACTCGTCGAGGCGAAGACCTACTGCACCGCACCGCAAGAGTGCACAACCGGAAAGCCGGAAGCGCGAATGATCCGAATTCCCTGTGAACAGCAATGTTCTTTGGTGTTTAAGGGAAGACTAGACTAAAGTGCTTAGCCTGCATCTTTTTCTTGTCGTTGAATTTTGCGTACATGTAGTTTAAACCCCCGCATGCTCGAGGTTAGCGTGACCCGACTGAACGGCCGCGCAGCTTTGAAAAGATCGGGATCGATATGCATGCATCGCCGGACTTAGGTACGCGGTAGAAAATGTGCGCTGCACATTTCGTTGAAGAAGCTGACTCTTGGAATTTTGCAGACTGTGCCACGCAAGTGATCGTTGCTACAACCACGCATCCATGTTCCCACGGCTCTCCTACCCCGAGGCGCATAAATGTTCAACCGTGGACGTATCAATGATCGAAGAGAGAACAGATTTTCACAGTATTGGGCGCGAAATCGATAGCTACCAGTGCTCAGTAATAGAGAAATTCTGCCTTGATCATGCGCAATTCAGTGTTTCAGGTATGGTCAGTAGCTATAAGTTTGAACAGTTCGCCTGTCAAGTCAGCGGCGCCAGCGATGGACCGGCGGAGCGATTTTCCACGCTACACCGCTGTCTTGCTAGAAAGCCTACCTAGGCGGCGTTTGACATTCAGCTGCTTTTTGTGGGCCCCGTAATTGAAAGCAACGCCTTCAGAAACGCGTTAAATGTTCAAAAATGTATTCTCTTCAACAGTTTCACTCCAGGCTGTCAAAGCAGGCGGACGTTGATAAAACAGTTGAACACTCCAGTCTTTAGAAATCTGTAGAATCGCCTTCAGTTTGCAAAATTATTGGAATAGGTCGCTTTCCGATCGCTGGGGCATAGACCCTCATGACAGCGCTTTCACGTGAATAAGGACCACACCAGACCGAAAGCTTGTCTCATATAACATAGCTAACCAAGGTATACCTTACAGCATTGTGTTGATTTTTATAGTGCATAAGCGACTAATGCTGCCATGCACCAAGAACAAGGTTTAATGTATTTATTTTGTGTGTAATGACTGAAATGTTCTTTAAGATGTAGCTCGTTTAGCAACATTTTAGGAAACCAAAAATGCAGGAAATTTGCACTTCTCTCCTAGGATTACAGTTCAGAAGAGCGTGTTGTCGGGCTAGTTGGTTCTGCATAGTATACAAGAGAAATTCGCAACAACTTAAACCGGACACTTATTCTCTTATTTATCTCCTAGGATCACGCTGGGATGGAAAGGGATCTGTTGCAAAATTGTACAAAATGTTTCCTCTTATTTTCTCGACTCTGGCGCACGTGTAAGATATGGTTTATTGTTAGTTCATCTCCACACTCCTTGCATATTGGTTTGTCCTCTTTCATAAGTATGAAGCAGTGTGTGAGGTGTGGGTATGTGTTTTGTGAAGATGACCTAAAATGGCCTCCATGTTGTGTTTTTGATTACTGCATGATTTCCATTCCTTAATGACAGGTTTGACAAGTATAGTTTGTAGTTTATTTCAATGTTTCAAAAATCCTGCCATTTCACTGTCACTTTTTTTTTTTACAAGCTTCTTGGTATCTTCATGCAGCATATTCACCCTCTGTAATTTAGCAGTGCGTCAAGGTAACCTGGTTATTTCTTTTCATCACCTTTCAAGACAACTGTCCCGATTTCATAAAGTGTAGGGTTTTGACGACAGGAACTCCTTGGAAGTCAGAGAAATAAATGAGATCCACAATCATGAGCTATCTAGGGTATGCATATACATGTCCATCGCTCAGTGGAATGGTGTCAATACGCTGTTAGAACAGGTCTTGTGGTAACAACAACCATTGTCTGAGGTGGTCCTTTAATGGGCATTGAAATGCTATGTAACTACAGGTACTGATAGAACTCTTGATCATGTTATGTGATGATGCATTCCTTGCATGCATATAGGTATACATTTCAGAATCTGCAGTGCACCACTTGACCATTTGCCACCAGTTTGCGTGAAAATGTATTTTTCATGCATGTTAACCAGTATTTAACAGATGACCCCTGTGCACAAGCCAAAAGTGCCACGAGCCAAATGTCACGAGGCCACACGACATGGCAGGAGCTGTTAAGTCAAGCTTACAAAGTTATATTTGAAATATGTTCTGGAACGTTTCAGCTCCAATTAAGAAAGGTTGAGGCTTACAGAGGTCTATGCCAGGTTGTCTATCACCTTACAGGGCAGCCTACGACCATATGCTAATGAGTATATCTGAGATAACAGAGACATGAATTAAGGAATTAGTAATTATGTTTGTAGCAAAGGGCATGTAAATTAACGGGAATCCACAGTGGGATCTGCAGACAAGAACCATTAACGCTGGCACACCATACCCTTACAGGTGGAGATTAGGAGTCTCCCCAATTTTTTTTTCTGCTCAAAGCTTGTCATTTCCTTCGTTCTTCCAGATGAGGAAGACGTGAAAATGATAGCATCAAAAATTCCAGAGACCATTGTTAACAAGGATGCTGATCCCAACAGCATAAAAAGGAATTTCAGAAAAGATGGGTGACTAGTAATGCTGGCAACAGTTGAAGCTAAGTGGAAAGGCATGAAATTGAAATGCAACATATGCAGAGATATGTTGCGAGACGACCAGTCTGTGGTGTGCGACATCTGTCTCCGTTAGTTTTATCAAGTGATTGGCCAAAGCAGATGGGGCTTGTGGTTTTGTGATAAGTGCAGTGTAGTAGCATAGATGCAACCTTGCCCATTAATAATTGGAGTGGAGTAAGTTCATTGTTTTGTTTTTGTAAGATGTTCATGGTTTCCATGCAAACATTATAATTTTTTTCCTAGAGAATGTTTGCTGAAATGTGAATATAATGTGCAATAAAACTAGTGTTTTCTTGCTATTTACTTTCCTTGTATACATTAGTTCTGTGAAGAAAACCACAGGCTAGAAGGAAATGTAATGGCATGCATTTTGATACTTGGCCCCATTGTGCTGGCTCAGTAGTTAGAGTGCTTGGCTGCTGAACCCAAAGATGCAGATTTGGTTCCAGCCAGAGCAGGAGCATTTCAATAGAGGCGAAACAATAGGCCGTCGTGCACCGTGCGGTGTCAGTGCATGTAAAAGAACCCCAGGTGGTCGAAATTATACCGGAGCCCTCAACTATCGTGTTCCTCATAGCCATAGTTATTTTGGGATGCTAAACCAGATATATATCACATCATACTCTGAGTAAGATGCTATTCATGGTCAGTTAATCATACACTAAATGATCAATTTTTTTCTGCATGCAGCTGTTGTACAATTTTACTTTAGCCTTCATGAAGAGTATCACACTGGCTCCACATGGCCTTCTGTTGACCCTTGATATGTGTCACAATCACACACCCGAGTCTAAGGGCACCTATGCATGCAAGGAGGGGACCGTTACTTTCCATTTGTCAGAACTGAAATGCACGATCCACATCATTTCTGTAATTCAACTGCCTGCTATTTGAACTGTCCAGCATTGATGCAAGTTTCAAAGAACTGCAATTAGCAAATTAATCCAAGCAGGAAACCATGCCAAGAACTGCTTCGGTTTCATCTTTAACAACTGTTTGAGAACTAAAATTAGCCAAATGTTTCAAAACATAGATGAGAGGTTACAAAATCTAAAAAACAATGCAGCCTACCTGTGGCATGTAGGGTTTCACATCCTAAAGTGACATATGTAGCTATGAAAAATACCGTAGTGGAGAGCTCCAGACTAATTTAACTGCCTGGGCTTTGTACTTTGCATTGACATCTTGCAGGAAACAGAAGCATTTGCATTTCACCTGCACCAAAGTGCGACTGCCATCACTGGCATTAAGCATCACGACCTTGGGGCAAGTAGCTGAATGTGCCACTAAGACGCCGCAGCGTCTACGTACATGCTATACACGTCAACCTATCTAGCATTAAAGCTGTCACATGCATGGCAGATATTTATGTTCAGCTTTGGACTGACAAGTTTAAAAGTGTACTATTTGTGTTTGTCTAGCATGAAAAACAAAGGAAACTAAGGAAAAACGAAAAAAATAAATGAACATATGTTGAAAAAGCACTAGTCATTAACACATAAAGCATATTCGTTTCTTTATTAATGATAAAGTGGCCTTCAACAATAGTACAAAGCCTGAACGTTGAGGAAGGTGCTGTGCCAGGCAGCTATTTTACAGAAACCTGAACCATTTCACGTGTAGTAATGCGCATCCCGGCGGTGTTGGCTGGGCACTTATTTTTCGGTCCACTAGCTCCAACATGCGAAAACTGCATCATGTGCATTCCCATTTTCCGAGTTTTGAGCTCTGTAGTGCAGGCTAACAAATTGTCGATGACTTATTTTCGTCTGATTGTTGCACAGCGCGCGTAAATAAATTACCACTGCACTTAATAAACACTGACATGCACGTGCAACATTGCCGATCATAAACGGACACACTGATGTCCGTCCGGACATCGGCGCACTCATCACAGCACTCTTCGTAGTCTCACACAGCACTCTAGTAGGACGTAATCCGTACATCACAGCATCTCACGGTAAGCACAAACAACACCTCCAACAAACACGAATGACGCGATGCTTGGGCTAGAGACACGTCGGCGGCACCCAGCTTTTTCAGCGACTACATAGAACTTGCAGCACCAAACCTCAATGCGAGCAGAAAGCGATGCGTTACGTGACGCATCTCATCACAGATGAAAGTGAGGAAACTTTGAAGAATCAAAACTACATAACGACCGCCGTAGACGTTAATCCACATGATAACGAGGACCAAACGAGCGGGCGTCCGGGCCGCGGGCTGGCCGTCAACACCGCGATTACATGCGCTTGCGTGCTTGCCACCCTGCCGCGGTTCCTCACGTAAACCTATCATCATGCCATCACGTAGTATATCACCCATTCTAGGCACTATTCTTGCCACCGTACTATTCTTTGTAATTTCACATTTCACGCATGCAGGATGACATACTTCTTGCACCTCGCACGTACATACACCTCATACCAACTTCGATTTGGCTACATATGGCTACCAAGTTGTTGCTACAACCACATCTGGGGAACTCGGATCCGCCCGGCTTTCCCGACGGATCCCAAGGCCCATATCGGAGAAAAATGCGTTGGGTCCGTCGGAAGAACCCTATCGATCGGGTCCGTCCGCCGTACCTCTGAAAAATATTTCCCGAATCCGTCCGTCGTATCCCGAAGAAAAACGCACCGGGTCCGTCGGACGTACCTTTAAGACCACTGATCGGGTCCGTCCGACGTACCTTTAGCCACAGCCAAAAAAATTACAAGGGTTCAACGCTGCTGAACCAAATATTGAGCGAAAGCATTAGCTGCGGATGACCGAGCGTTCTTCTTTTTTTCTTCTTCCTCAGCCCACATATAAAGCCCCGCTTTAACCAACCCGTATTAACGTGCCTTAGTGGCCTATAGGGGTAACGTGAATGCCAGGGTCTTAGAAGGCTGATTCAGACATAATCGTCCCATGTGAAACGAGAGACCCAAATTGGCAGCTCCTGCCAGCCCACGTATAAAGCCGCTTTAACCAAGCCGTATGAACGTGCCCAGCTCTCACCCTCGTGTCACGTGGCGTGTGACGTCACAGCGTCACGTGGGTGCGGTCGCGCCACGTTGAAGGCTCAAAACCTAGAGCAGTATTGCTTTCGCAATAAAAACACCAGGTGGTCAAAATTTTCGGAGGCCTCCACTACGGAGTCTCTCAATAGGCTGAGTCGCTTAAGTGAAGTTAAACTCGACAAACCAAACCAAGCTGATTGCTCGGAAAACATCTATCATGCCCATTTAGTCTTTCGCACTTCGCGTCTCGTGACTGCGACACAGACCGTCATGTACTTAAGCGCTTATGGCATTTTCCGGAAAGCATTTGATTGTTCCCGAGCACTGAAACAATTCTTGAGCAATTCTTCCGAGTCTGAAACACCAAGCCAAGACACTGCAAAATACAAGTCCGCTACGTGCACGCAACGCACTATCGAGACCACACAGCTATTGCAGCCAGCGGCCCATGCATCCATCACAACCGCCACCCCCTTAGAGCAAGCAGCCATATTAGAGAGATTTAGCTTACCGGAGACGTATTACGTCTCCCGGAGACGTACAGACGTAGACGTATCGGACGCTTACTGCGCATGCGTGAAAACTACCGATACGTACAGGCGCTGGAGACGTACTCCGGAGACGTATGCCGCGTGACGTCCAGCTTGCCGTAATCTCGCGAGATCTCACGAGATTTCAGCAGCCAAGCCAAGCGCCGATGGGGTGGTGCTACGAGTGCTTGTAGAGTGCTGCTGTGCGCAACGGGCCACATAGTTCTCCCGTTTTCACATTGGCGTCATCAAATGCTGTAATACCCTTGCCCCGGCCGTGCCAAGAAAACATCATGCGCAAGCGTTTCAGTGCGGCGGACGACCAGCAAGTAGCTCGAGATCGCCACCATCCTGTACACTGTACAGCGCAGGGAGAAGGCGCCGTCGAAAGAAGTTGCAACGATTTCTAGGGATCCGCCGACGGCGAACGAGCGCTCGCTCCGCTGCGCAATAAGGGCGTTCGCAAAGGCCTTTGCAAGCCATCCAGCGTCAGAAAAAAAAAAAAAAAAAAAAAGATTCTGGTAAGTCACTACTCACTACCTTCTCTGTTCAGACGATCGGACTGGACAGCGGACTGTCCGAGCGGAACAATTAGTTATCATATGTGACGAAAACGGCACTTTCGAGTAGCTCGGAATGGCAGTAACTCGGCGCCTGCCGATCGCGTGCGCTCCGAGTAGGAGTGATGGTGGATGATGCTTTCCCACGATACATACGGCCCGCCCGTCTGAACACCGCCTAGTCGATTGCTGGGGAATAGCAGCGCAAAGTAAAAAGCCACTTAGGTTGTGCGAATTAGATACATGATATTTCAGCATTTTTGCTAAGCATGGCTCGAGTTGCATAATATAATACACGTCGTGTAGCTGCTTTTGTTTACATGTGCATGTAAATGTGCACAGCCACCAGGAGCCACAATAAATGAAAATTGTTTGCAAGATGATTTAATTTATCTTCTCAGACAATTGTCTGGCACCATTAACTAACAGCACATGCTGAATGCAGTGCCAAAGCCAAATACTGCAAGAGGTCATTTATTTTATTATTTTTTTTTTTTGCCCCAAGCTTATGAACTTGTGTCCCTGTGTCAGCACGTGAAATGAAGTGCGCCAATATTTTATGCTGTTGGACAAAACATTCAGGCACTGGAAGTCCTATTAGCATTTACAAGTCGCAGAGGCTGAACTGGTTTGCTCATTGTGTTATAAAAACACCTGAAACTTAAAAAACGATCCTTGTTAAGGACCATTGCATTGAATGAAGGCAACAGTGTCTGCGTCGTGGCACTTTTCTAGTGTCCTGGCGCAACTTTCAGCTGCACAATTACATCCTGTATTATGTTGGCAAGTTAATTACCAATCATCTGTGTCTCATATGGTTATTCCCTTTCAGATGAAAATGAGCCTGCAAGTGCCTGAATGACATGGTGCCCAGAGAGACTCATGATGATGAAAGCAATCATTACAACTCCCAGAATAGTAAGCGACAACACTTCTTATATTACTTTCTTCAATGTTCTTGTTGAACATGTTACAGCTATTTACAAAGCACTGCAATGCTCAGTCTTGATTCTCTTACTGCTGTGTACAAGGTCTAGCCAGAGTGCTAAAGTAAGTTCGTGCATGTTGTTATGCACCGGAAAACAGCCCAAGATCTCATGGCTGCAGAAATAATTATTTCTTTCATTTGTTTGCTTGCTTCCATGGCACAGCCACAAGTCTGCACAGTGTGGAGCCGCTGCTGTCAACACCAAGCCTGCAGTCAGTGCCCCTGAGGGGTGAGGACATATTTACGTTATTTTGAACAGCACCAATTTGTAAAAAGTTTTATTTATCTCAATGCCTTAGCAACTTACTGTAGTTTAAAACTCAAAACTGCTTAGTACAACTGCACTAGAACCTAGTTGTTAGCTTTTGCATTCATGCCAAATCTATGCACGGACCAGCAGCAGCAACAGTGCATTATACAAAATGCAATGGTCTATGAAAGCAGCGATAAATGAAATAAATGAGTAGGAAAACAAATTATTCACAAATTTTCATGTTCATGGTGCACACTCACGAGACCATCGCAATGCTTTGTGTATTGTTATGCTTGTCTCAGACTGTTTTGAACCTACACTCCATTTGGTGGCATGACTGAGTCTTCGGTTTGAGAGAAGAATGACATTTCGAAGATGAGAGAACAAAAACAATGAAATTTGATTGCACTTCTGCAGACTTATGTACATACTTCAAAGGTCTTAACAGCAAAAGGTCAAAAGCAAGTTCATAGCAATGATAGACTATTGAGCCTCTTGCCTAGGGCCAGTATTTTTTTACTCCACAAGAAGCCTTTAAACAATCAATCCAGCCCTCTCACAGAACTTTGGCCAATAAAACACGGCACATCTCTCTGGGTCAATCAGCCAGTCAATCAAACAGTATTGGTAAGCAATGTTCTTGCAGTCATACCTTGGGAACAGGCGAGGAGACATAGAAACTTCCTTTTTCACTTCGATAGCATTGCAATAGTCGAACAAGGAGTCTGTCTGCCAGAAAAACACAGGGCATGTCTGATGTCACATACAGCGGATCAAAACAGCATCTGTAGAACTCAACTAATGGATCAGTGTAATGGTTTTATGGCCATGTCCCTTCTCCCAAACAGCCACCGTATCTTCCTGTGTGGTGTGCCCTCAGGCACCCCTCTCCAGAATGTATTCATCATCGGGCAAAGCGTGGGAAGTTCCCACATGCTTTTTCTTTTTGCGGCTTCACACTTTTGTGTGATGTTTGCCTGGACGTGTGATGCATTTCCAGCTCTTAGGTCATTGCACCATGACCTAAGAGCATAATGTGCATAATCAATGCAAAAGCTCAGAAGTAATATTTTATAGAGACATTTCTACTGCAATTACCCATTTGGTGAATTTTATTTATCCTCAAGAAAAGGATGGCAAAATTATATTGTTTACTCCACCCTCCACTGTGGTCTTAATGCATTGGTTGATGTGAAAAAATGATTCAATTTGTTTTCAATGTGCATCAGAAGGAGCGTTCACTGACATAAAATAACATCAAATACCATGGAAAATCTTTTGCATATGCCAGCAACAGGCAAGTCCTAGTACAGATTGCTGTTTAACGTGACACTTAGTATTCTCTGCGAGCCTACAATTGTAATGTTCCGGCTCTCATTGCTGACAGCACGATTAAAAAGAAAATTTCTTTCTGGGAAAATAACTAGCGTTGTCTTTGAACAATTTATATTAAGTTTGTTTGATTGAAGCCACAACAATAATGTTAACAGGAAGGCTTTGCTTTGCTTTGTCAACGTGTCTGCATCTGTGCCGGTCATAATAGAACAGTTATCTGCATGTGGTGGTGGCAAAACTAATAAATATCCAACAGGCGCAAGATAGGTGTCAACTTATCCGCAAAGATGACGGCCTGGAGTCCTTGGACATGGGCGACGTCAGCTAGTCGGATTAGACCTAGCAGAGTTTCAGGGCGTGAGCTCGACAGTAGTTTCCCAAAATTATTTTTTGTCTCGATTTATATTTTAGATTTCTGGACACGCCCATATCATATGTACCAGATCCACCCTATATATGTACGACAAATTTAATGGATATGTTGATGTGGGCAATGTCTTTGATGAACACTTTCAACAACAGTGGCCAAAGCAGGCATCCTTGTGAAACACTGTTAGTGACTGTTAGATCGTTCAAATGGTGATTACTCAGGCATGCTATTTGTGTTTATTCTCCTCTCCTTCGGGGCAAGTGCCAAGGGATATACCCTACAACCTGTGTGCAATTCTGTTCACAACTATATAATCACACCAGGTAGATTGCTACAATGAGAATTCACTGCCTTTTCTTTTCCTTTCTTTTTTTTTTTCATGAAATTCTAGTTTAAGATTCGTAATTATCAAAATACTCAATTGCTTGTCCATGAACCTTTTGTACTTGCTATATACCATGGCCTTTTTACCCGCCGTGGGTATGTGCCATTACCACTAAAGACAGTCATCAATGGGTCTGATACATAGGTCAGGGGCGGAAGCAGGCTCAAGCATTTTGAAGCAGCTTTAGGAGCAGCGAGACAAGAGTTTTGGAGCAGCTTTGGAGCAATGAGACAAGAGTTTTGGAGCATTTGAATTATGTTTTGAAGCAGGTTCCTAAGGTCAAATGCCTCTGATAATTGTAGTAATTGTTTTTTTCTTTCTGACAGAAAAAGATGAGCTCTTCCTTTTTATGCAAGTTCAATGCCTCTCCAACTTCACACTCATTTCTGACAAGACAACGGCCAACAACTTGGAACAGACTAGCAGCAAACAAAATGCTTGCTGGTGTGCTTTATAACTAAACACCTAGTGTGACCTTGTGACCTAACGCAGTTGCCTATTCTGACCTGACAGATTCAAATGTCGAGTTTACCACTTCAATGCACTCAAGCAATGCCACTAATATGGAGCTCAGATTAATGGACATGACATTTCTGCTCTCTATCTTGTGCATATCCCTTTTTGATCCTATGCCTGTGCTGATAAATTCCTGAGCAGTGGTCAGTAGTGCCTTCAGGAAATGTAGATAGCACTGAAGGGTAGCCTTAGCATTTTTACTTCACTACCTCCTTCCAATAGTTTTATCATTTGCTTGAGCAATGCTGGGGCTCATTTTTTAAATCTTGGCAATAGGCCCTGTATGGCTTTCCAACACTCTTGAGACGCTTCCTAGTGAGTGACATCTTTGGTGTACCAACCCATAACGATTCAAGTATGATTTTGTCTGCCGTAGGTCCGACAAGCTTGTTACTGAAAAAGAGGCTCGATAAGTGCCTGCTTGTTCTTAGACCACAACCATTAGAATAACTCATGTGGTTTTTCCAGTCGGACAAGTTTCCTTCCGAACGACTCACAGTAGTTTGCGCCTATCTGCTTCGCTTGCTGCTCTTGCTTCTCCCTCCACCGGCGATTCAAAAAGCTGAGAGGAGGTGCTACGGCACATGCACAGTGCATTTTTTTTGCAATTATCTCCAATCGCCAGTGACTCATATTAAATTTACTTGCAAACAAATATTTATTATGCCACATGCTTCCTTCCCTTACAAAAATTTTGTATTAAGGCCAGTGCTAGATGCGTTATATCTTTGCCACTGGTGCAAAGACATTGTTTGCGTGTTGCACTAAATTTGATGGTAGAACATTAAAACAGCCAGTTTGGAGCAGTTTTGGAGCAATATTGCATTTTGGAGCAGGATAGAGCAGGAAAAGCAGTTTGGGAGCAGAATGGAGCAAATGGAGCGGCAATTCCACCCCCGATAGGTGCATTCACAAGAGGAGACTGCTGCACTTCTGTGCCATGATATAGGGGTATGCCATATGCCCAGACATTTCATGAATAATCATGTGCGTAGTTATTCACTGCAATACCAGCTGGAGAGCAATATTAAACAACCTCCAGCTTTCTCATAACAGCTTTAATTTTACAGTAATTTCTGTGAACACTGCACCTTTTCATTCCAGGAAGGCAGAAGAATACAACACGGATTTTTTTATGCAGCACATGGTGAAGAACACTGCCCCGTGTGAAGATGGACATGTGAAGATCAGCTGGTGAAATCTTGGCAATCAGTTGACAAGATGCTGATTGCGCTGATGAAAGAATGAAAGTTATTTATGTTGGCGCTATATCACATTGCAGATAGCACCAGTTTATTTTGTCCAAAACTCTCTCGACCATGTTCACTTTGCCAAATAAATCCCAAATACATTTTTGCAACACAAATGCTGTCGGTGTGTTTCTGTTCTTGCATTTTATGGTGCATAAGTAGCTAAGGCTACAGTTTTGCAAATACAGGTCCAAAATTATCTGCAAAGGGCATTACACTAATTTTAAATTGCATATTTTAAGAAATATTTGCACTGTTAGAATTGTAAACATATGCAATGACTCGAAAAAAAAAAATATATGTGCTCTCTCAAGTGAGCCTCAGCTACAACGTTGAAAACACTGTTAGTGGCCTGTGGTCACCACTTCACCAAAAGAAATTCAAAATGTCCCGTCACATAGTGGTAATTGCTAAAAGCATATCATAGGTCAGTGTTTCTCAAATAAGGGCTCACGAAGTGATTTTCAGGGTCCACGAAACCCACAGCTGCAAAAAAAAGAAAAGAAGAATATGCGTGATAGCTTTGGCCTGACTAGACACAGTTTTGCAGGGTTAAAATCTAGGAGATTCAAAGGTGACTTTAGTTTATGAAAAAAAAAAAAAGAGTGCAGAAACAGAGGGAGAGGGCATCTGCAGCATTCGTTGATGCCAACGTTGGTAAAACTCGAGCTCTGGCTACACTACTGGATGGGGCTGCAATGCAAAGCGTCTCGGGCATGACGACAACATGACAGCTCAATGAGAGTACAATTAACTCAGTAGTGTACAGAAAACTCTGAATAATGACTCTACCAGCACATGCGATCAATGAATATATGAGCTGTAAATTAGCGGCATGAAGTGAAAAACCATAAAATGGCATCATCACTTTTTGCATCTGGTAGCACAGGTTCTCGCTGAAGCCGTCAGACGGCCTGACAAAGACAAGCTGTGGTGGTTCGCCAAAGCAGATGGCACTTCACACATACAGACACTTTTATAACTCAGATGCCACCTTTCCTTAATCTAGACAATACACAAATGCACACACAACCGTTTGGGTGAAACACTAGAGACGGCCCACGCAGCACAACTCAAGTACAGCGTTCAGACTGGTGGTCTAGTGCATATTTGCAGTCACAAGCATCTCGTGCCACTAACAATTTGAAGTTAGCGTTGGGAACAAGTGAAGCCGTTGGTACGGAGCGCAGCTGTCGGGTGTTCACCGGTAGACGGTCACGCAGTCAAAGGAGCATGGGAGACAACGCCGAACCAAAGTCATCGCGTCCTTTCAGTTCGCCAAGTAGCGAGATGGCAAACCGAAGCTGTCATATCGCTGCACACTCAGGCAAAAACCCCTGCATTTGAACACGAACACTATCACACGCCACCCTAAACGCCACCACGCACACACCATGTCATGTTGAACACTGTGAGACGAGAACAACGAGAAAGTAGTCATGCACTGCTGCAATCAATCGAGATAAATATTGCAGCATCTCGCATAAAAAAAAAAATTCATAAAGCTGCATCTCGGCATAACAGCATCAACAAATGAACAGCATAAATCTTTGGGTAGCATTGTTGCATGCAGTGATGCTCATCTCGGAAATGGAGTAACTGTTCTAGAAAACACGGACAACAGAAACAGAAGTGGACATGGACGCACATAGGCTCACAACTGTATTTTACTAACCGAAAGAGGACATATATACAGCAAGCAAAAGTATAGCGTTGAGCATGCGGTTTTGTGCACTTTATATGTGTCATCTTTACTTAGTAAATCCAGTTGTGAGTCTGCAAGCCTCCTGTCCACTTGTTTCTGATGTCCAAGTTTCCTAGTGCATTTACCCTATTTACAAGATATGCACCACTGCATGCTGCAATTATTGCTGTAAGGAATACAGAGATGAATTCTGTGACTGTTGACAAATGCCTCAACTATGAAGGTCACTGCTTGCCATGCTTGTCTATATTTTACTGAGAAAGTAAGCCTAAAAAAAAAAAAATGTTCCAAATTTTTTGACCGCAGGACGTAGGCTGACACTTATGTCTGAAAAGGCACAAGGTACTGACTAACTGAGGCAGACACAAGACAAAGTACATAGGCACATGACAACTGTACAAAGATGTTCGGCAGTTCATTGCGCAACTTTATACATGCGCCCTACCTGTTACCATCTCAAAGTTTGGTTCTTGAAATAGTCAATAAAAGCAAAATCCCGTGCTATGCTGCCAAACCCTTCCTCTACAGCTTTCCTAACACTGCTCATTGCCTTGTTGAAGGCAACATGATGAGGCTGCAGTACGGCACCTCCAAACAGCTTGTAGAGTAGAGGCCATCGGGGGTAGGCTGCATCACTATAGATCACATATTTATGACCCATGGTGATCTTCTGCAGGTTCTCAAAGTGCACCGTCTCCTTGAGGATCCCTAAAAGATAGCAAGAATTAAAAACATAACCAATGCGGGTCTACACAGGTGCCTCTGTTCTTTTTGTATAATGAGATGTAATTACAGTTGCCAGTTTTTAGATACAATTTTTTCCTACAAATTTATAAAATGCCACATGCTAACACAATCTTGCATCACATACTTAAGTGCCAAGTTTCTTTACAGATGAAAAGCTGTTTTTCATGAGGTGGGTCATTGAGTACCCTTTCCCAAAAACCAACTAAAAAAATATAAAAGTACTTGTGGAATTTTCGCAGCAGAGATGTTAGGCTTTAATTTGGAAATGGACTCCCCTGAATATGAAAAACATATTACAGCTAGTTACTGCAATGAAGACATGACTGAACAGGCTTACCTGCATCGTGACGCCTGCCTTTAAATGGCCCACTGGCAGACTATGGCATTGGTACACATTAGTGCCTGATATTTCTGCACAGGCTCCACTTGTGCCCAGAGAAGTCCTCCTTCTGAGCCACAGAGGGTCGACAAATTTGCCTTGCTGTGCCATGATGAAACCCCAGCAGTTGAGCACGGGGGCCTTCCTTTGCATGCACCGCCTGAGGAGGAAAAATTGAAGCGGCTGCAAGCAACGATCGCTTATAGAGTCCCTATAAAGTGGTCATGAGAAAATAATCTTTCAGTGTGCACCTTCTTTACTGTGCCGTAGCATAATACTTATTGCATTGCTTTTGGAAGAGTTCACTAGCGTTACCTCGTACAGGCCCATCAATTTTGAGGTGAAAATCTTTAATGGCTCATACTGTCGGCATTGGTTTGTTTGGTCACACTATAGCTGTCAATCAAATGACGTCATGATGATGCCATCAGAAAAAATTTAAATCCTGTTTCCGCTGGGAGCCGAACCTCTATCCCTCGCATCCCCATCCGAGCGCTTTAGGCAACTGTGCAACGCTCGGGATCGTGAAACACACATCAAAATTCTCCTTGTCTACAGTAGCGATGACAATGAAGTTGGAATTAGCAGTGATGACATTAGCAATGATAATGACTGTGCATTTAATTCATAATGATGAGAGCAAACGTGATGCATTGTGTGCACCAGCAACGCTTAGATTTTCACATTTCTGCAGTGTAGATTCCGCAGTGCTCCCGGATTTTTTCAACACTATCATCGACACTTGATTTTTTTTTTTTTTTTCAAAGCAAGCGAAATTCAGAAACCTACACTAGTTATTTTCTTCTTCTTCTTTTTTTTTTTTTTTTTGTAATTGAAAGACCATATATACATCTCACTTTTGCAAACGGTTTGACACAGTAAGGATATAAATAAAGACCAGGAATTTCACAGAAATCATGTGCCAAATCAAAAATGAGCCAGATTCTACTGATGTGCAGATGGAAATGAGCCAAATCTATTTTATTCTTGACAGCTTTCTTTCTCAGCTTTAGCATGATAGGGTGGACTACTGCAAGTGTAAATTTAATTATTGCTTCTCCATAGCTACTTCCTTATCACTGTCTAGGATGTGAAGAGATCACAGGAAAATCTGAAGCCAGAAGATAAAAACACTGGGAACATAGGCCTGCAGCAGACGAAGCAGTTTGTGCATAAAGCTCGCAAAATAACTTATAAAAGACTACATTTAGTTTAGCCTGTTGGCAGCGGCTTTCTGCATTTAGCAACATAAGCAAATAGCCGAAACTGGCAAGAAACGACAATATTTGCCGCTGTCTTGTCGCTTTGCATCCTATGTGCATCTACCATTCCCCGGCAATACAATGGTGCACCGAATTAAAATAGCTCTTCATTAAACACATTCCAACTAATTTCTACCAATAGAAAATAGCCTCACATCTTTGCTTGAAGCAGAAGCCCACTAAGCAGTTATTTGCTCACTTTAGAGCAAATCAGTGCTGCTGATTGTGTGACAATGAATATTACAACTCTTCATCAGCTGTATTCACAATATGATCATTTACAGGTATTATTTTCACAAAGAGACTAGAAACGACTCTGAAACAAATTTCATTCAAAGTAGGGTCAAATATAGATTTTCATATCGATAAGGGCCAAATCCAAAATTGCTTACATTGTTTAAATTATTGCATAAAATTTTATGAAATTTCTGTGTTGAGTATTTCTAATACATGAAGCAAATTAAAAAATAACTTGTGCTGGTAACAACCTTTTGCGTATTTCTCAGTTTTTGTTTCCGTGGACTTCCCTAATTTAATCAAAAAAAAATATTGACTTGTAAGTGTGCTAGTGTTTATGTTGATGACCTTATGCTGTGCTAGTAGGCAAGATAGAAAAGCAGCATAGCACTGGTTGCATTCGGGACGTTAAACAGTTTCACTAAATTTGATGTCGACAAGAGAGCACCTTCCCGAAGCTCTACAACCGAGTTGGAGAGCAGGGGTATATATATATATATATATGCCTTTGCACAAGTGTGCCTAAGTTAATTGACGTAAAAAAAAAAAAAAATGAATGATTACAGCAGACGTTCGGTGACTGATGTTTTACAGTAGCCAAAACTGCTCGCCTGCTAGAAACGACACAACGCCGTTACGCGCCAGAGAGCATTGGCCCCATGCAATCATCCCTAGGAGCATGAGCGCTGGTGCCTTTCGACTACAAAATGATAGGGTTTTGACGTAGTTATATCGAGTAGAAGGCTCGGTAGCGTTCATGCACACATGGAAGCTGATGGGGATGATGTGCAATGAGTAGCGCGAGAGTGCGTAGCAGTGTGCACGCGGGATGATACGACATCCCGCCCCGCTTCTCACAAGGAATTTATCTCTTTAATACCGCTTGAAAGCGGTCGCACAAGTGTTAGACTGTTTTGATAAGCTCTGAACCTCAGGATTAGCGCTAATTCGCATTCAAAGATGACTACTGAAACGCCACAGCCAGTCAGCTTTGCTTTACATGTTTCGGCGGGCATATTTATTTGACACAGAAAGCACTGCTATCAATAATTTGGCTTGTAACCGTCAAGCCACCACAGCCACCACACCATGCGCTACTTACCTCGGAGAATCGCTGAAGAGCTTGCAGATCAAGCCACTTGTCATACCGTAGAGTAGATGACCGAAGTAAAAGTCGAGCTGTGCCAAAGTGCCTCGGAGCCAGAGACTCTCTTTCTAGAATCTAAAAATCCCGTTGAACACTGTGTTGTTGTTGGCGCCGATGTTGAAGGGTACCACGCTCACGTAAGTTCCTTCGAGGCTTTGGAATATCGCGCTCCCGTTGAAATCTATGCATGTCTTCAATTTCATCCCATGATAGGGTGCTTAAAAGCTGCCTGT
This sequence comes from Amblyomma maculatum, assembly GCF_055883805.1. Classification (NCBI taxonomy): domain Eukaryota; kingdom Metazoa; phylum Arthropoda; class Arachnida; order Ixodida; family Ixodidae; genus Amblyomma; species Amblyomma maculatum. The sequence goes on along the minus strand of NC_139344.1, from coordinate 86,974,021 downwards.
CGTGAAGGGTGAAGGATGCTGTCGGCATGATGTAACGTAACGTGGGCAGGTTGCACCAATAGCAGGAGCAAATTCTAGCACACGACCGAACACCAGCAAACACGAGCAGTTGTTTCCTTCCTTCATGTGAGCACCAAAACAAACGGATTTAATGCAACTAGGCTTGGATTGTTCAGGCTTGCTGCAGGTGGCAAAGTGGTTAAAAGTGAGCTCAAATTAATAATTATTCAAAACACAGCTAACACGTCAACATGATGACTTCGGGGGATCTGCATGTGACATTTTTGTGACATTATTTGAAGTATTTATTACAAATAACTTCTATCTTTTTTTTATTGGATAGCCATCATCATCATCTGCATGTACGTCTAGCGATACGTCTTACGTATGGGCGATACGTACAGCTAAAACGTGTTTTGCCCGGTGTCAGCCGAATACGTCTACATCAATTTTCACGCATGCGCAGTAGGCGTCCGATACGTCTACGTCTGTACGTCTCCGGGAGACGTAATACGTCTCCGGTAAGCTAAATCTCTCTATTGCTGTCGCGAATCGGGCCCGGAATGTCAAGGCTCCGGGTTCACGAGATGAGGTGACCAAAACGTGACTTTATATTTTATTCACAGTCATGGTAGAAAACAGAACCACATCAGCACGGGGGCCGAAAGGTTTTGGCTACACACACACAGCAACTGCCAGGGAGATTCCGCCGAGTCCCCTGGAGGCGAGCAGCACTGCACTCGACCGAGGCTCTCGACGGTATCTGCCGACAAGCGGCAGCGCTCCTTCTTATATAGGCCAGGAAACCGTTGCCACTTGGAGTGCTCAATCCCGAGGCAGCAGTTGGCGGCGGCCCAAAAGCTAGGCCCAATAGCGAGCGCGCAGGTCTCCCGCTTTGAATCTGCAGCGGCGCTAGGGGGGAGAGAAAGGGATGACGCCGCTGAGCAGGGCGCCATTCTGTCTACGGCGACCTCAAACCGGTCCGACGCCGAGGCTTCCTTTTAGTACGCCACTGCCATGCAGCGCAGCACCGGGGCCTGCCAAGGGGCCTCAGCAGAAGCTTGACATCCGGCGCCCGAAGGCATCCGCTCGGCTCCTGTCGTCGACTGCTGGAGGATTGGTTGGTTGGTTTGGTTTGTGGGGTTTAACGTCCCAAAGCGACTTAGGCTATGAGAGACGCCGTAGTGGAGGACTCCAGAAATTTCGACCACCTGGGGTTTTTTAACGTGCACAGACATCGTACAGCACACGGGCGCTTTGCTTTTCGCCTCCATTGAAATGCTGCCGCCGAGGCCGGGATTCGATCTCGCTCCCTTGGGAACAGTAGTCGAGCGCCGTAACCGCTGGGCCACCCCAGCGGGGTCGACTGCTGGAGGAGCCGCGTCAATCTGGTACCCCGAACATAACAGCGCTATCCATTATCCCCCCCCTGTCCACCCAGCTATTACCACATGCGTGATCACATACTCATCGATAGCATGTCGAAATTGCCCAAGTGACATATATTCCCGCACGTACTTCAGATCTTACAACCACCATCTCATTGAATAACCTATTAATTGAACCCCTGGGCATCGAGACCCTTCCCGTGAACTAGCGCGCACACGATGTCGCCCGCGCAGCGCCATCTGGGCCCCAGGAACGACCGTAGATCACAGTTCTTCACTGCGCAGCCAATATATCATAGTACGCAATCTATTCCAACATCAACACCTGTACAGGCAAAGATATTCGCGACTTCATAAACGACTCACACGAGAGCAGGCCGCCGCCTGTGGACAACTTCAAACGAATATATGCATACCCATTTGAGCCTTGTATCCCACATTCTGTCAACCTATAGGTATGCTCGCATTGATATGAACACCTCTTCTCATACCCTCGGCTTGGCTGTGCCAACTCAACCTGGCACTCCCTTCCCTTTCCCCTCCCCTCCATGACTAATTCTAACTCCGCCAGTGGAAAGTCGTGCTGTCCGGCTCAGAACTGAATCATCCGAGCAAGATGGTACACCGGGCTAGGTTTATAGGGAAGTGCTGAAGAGCCCTTAACTGAGGGCTCTTCCCGGTCCTGGACATGGCAAACTTCTAATTGTAAAACAAAAAAAAAATAATAATAATAGTTTTGCACTGTCATTATCGCCAGCTTTAGAAGTTTTCTTACGCATTCAGGGCTTTTAAATCAGTGATTTCGCCCTATGTGTGTCTGGGAGCTTGCGGAAGAAACCTGTTAGAAGAAAATAAAAGCGGACAACCCCTAACAGCGACATCCCGGTGCAAGATATAGAGTACGATGTATGTCATCCAGGTCTGAGCCGGACAGCACGACTTTTCTCTGGCGGAATTAGAATTAGGCATGGAGAGGAGGGGAAAGGGAAGAGAGTGCCAGGTTGAGTTGACACAGCCAAGCCGACTGTATGAGGAGAGGTGCTCATATCAATGCGAGCATATGTCTGCTACAAATGGGCGGAAAGGTCATGCGCTTTCATTCTTGTATTCTTGAATGACGTTCAACAGAGCTCCAATGTCTCCCGAGCCTTCACCTCCGCATCAGAGCGGGCGCTGGGGGCGCGCGTACGCACCCACACACACATATACGTACTAGCGTATGTTGCCAGACCAAGTTCGGCAGCCGCGGGAGGCCAATCTCGCCACTCCGTCTCTAACGGCGATGCATGCTGGCTAAGGAGGCCACCAAGGCGGGGCTGACGCTATCTTTAGGCAGCGCTTGGGCCCTCTAATTTTGGACAAGGAGCAAAGAGAGCATCCGCGTATCCGCCAGCCGCCAGCCGCCGCCCACCGCTGTTCGGCGTCCGTGCACGAGCGGATCGCGCGCGCGGCGAGAAAAAGAAAAAAGAAATAGCATCATGGCATCCACCACGACCACGGTCAGGACCACGGTGGTCAGGGAGGGACCAACCATCAAGTTCGTCTCCGTCCAGCAGGGCTTCATCTCGACCATAAGCGGCCTGCTTACAGCCATCGAAATGGTACGCCCCACACCCCCGCGCTCGCGCCGTCACCGTACATGTGTACTGCCACCGAATGGACCGCTCTCTTGGCATCTGCGTCCTCGCGGCCGCCGGTCAGGAGAAACAACGTTCTCTGGCAGATTCGTAGACCGTCCGCCGACGATCGACGCTCCTCTGGCCCGCCCACGATAAGTTGTAACCTAAAGGTGCCGTTTTCGATATGTGACTTAACTTAATTCCCAGCTTTCCTATTTGCGTGTGTACCAGCCACGCTTGGGGCACGTAAACGAATGCAACTTCTTGGGAAAATAAAGCTTAGAGGATATTCGCTCAGATGCGAAAAAAGGTGTATTCGACATGTGCGCGATGAACACTTTGGTAAAAAGAGGTCGGCTAGTTTCCACTTCCAAAGAATGACGAGCGCGACTGGAAAGCGAAAGCTGACCGCGCCTTCAGTCTTTGCGCATCAGTCTCCATGCGTTCGCGTCCCAGTTTTTCGCTGTCTCATTTGTGTTCAATTTTTCCGCAAGAGCATACCTAATGGAGTTACCAAGAGAGCTGAAAAAATGGCGCGTTCGCGCGTCGTGGTCAGCTTTGGCGTCAGATCACTAATGTATTCTGATCAGTCGCAAAAACTCTTTTCGATTTCGTAGCCATACAGAAGTCTTGAACGGTGATGAATAAAAGGCCCGCTCATTCGTTGGTTTTTGTTTTCGTACTTAAGCAAGCGCCCTTAAATTTACCCAAAAAAAGGTTCAAGTGTGTTCCAAAACGAGAGAAAAAAAAGAAACAAAGAACGATGCTCTCTCGTACTTCAAAAGAGACTGAACAACTGGATATAGAATTATGAACGGTACCTATTCCCGAACATTAGGCTGTTTGGATTTCTACACCGCAACTGTCGCGATGGGAGCCGATCCTAACGTCTTGTAGTATCTCAAAGTATCGCGGGAAAATGCTGTTGCACCCTTAATTCTTGTCGGAGTTCACAATTGCCACAAATGTCTACGTCGGGTAAAGGCGTGTTTTACGCGAGCTACTTTTACCGTCATTTACTTTTTTTTTTTTGCTCCGCAATTGAAATATTAAACAACTGCAACCTTTATTGCGTTTTATTGGGACCGTGTGAGATAATTTACTGGGTCTCTTCCTCATTAATGTCGGCAGTAAGAAAAACTGAACTCCCGGTCTTACTTAAAATAAAATAAAATAAAAATAAAATAAAATAAAATAAAATTAAATAAAAATAAAATCATCGCGTCTGTGTGTGTGTATGTGGAACGGTGACTTAGTCGAACAAGACTGCATGGTTGGTTTTTTTTTTTTTTTTTCTAATCTCTTTGGCTGAGGGGACTTTTGCACTTTCGCGCCAATGTTAAACACGGATAACGGCTAAAATGCGGATGTACTCAGAGAAGCATTTTCATTTTCAGCTCTCGAGGTTATGTCCCATGCTCTTTTAATTTGTTGCATGCGTGAAGGAAAAAATAATGCGCATGCGTACGTGTGTGCCTACGTGTGAAAGTGCGCCTGTGTGCATCGGTGTATTCGAGTAAACTGAGTGTGATGAAGTTCAGTTATATTTTTTACCGTTGCGTAGTCAACCTGGATCCCGTAACAAGCAGCTTTATTTTGTTCCTATATAGCCCTTACATCAAGGCAATCAGGGCGCTCAGACGGCGTGCCATAAGATGGCTTTTGCCACGAACTGCGGCCCTAGAGAGGTTGACATCGATGGCTGATGGAGTAGGCAGCAAGGGACGCGGAAGAATTGGTGGTCGACGGTATCACTGCGACTGAAGGGTTGTTGAAGTCCTCATCTCAGACAATATGGGGAGGCTAAGTTTCGTTAATGCGATGCCAAACGTGGTGCGAGAGTAAGGAGTGGGTACGGAATCGGCCGACATCGAGTAGTGGCTCGTGCGTAACGTTGGCAGGGGGGAAAAGCGCGCGCGCGCGCGTGTGTGTGTGTGTGTGCGTGCGTGCGTGCGTGTGTGTGTGTGTGTGTGTGTGTGTGTGTGTGTGTGTGTGTGTGTGTGTGTGTGTGTGTGTGTGTGTGTGTGTGTGTGTGTGTGTGTGTGTGTGTGTGTGTGTGTGTGTGTGTGTGTGTGTGTGTGTGTGTGTGTGTGTGGGTGGGTGGGTGTGGGTGTGGGTGTGGGTGTGGGTGTGTGTGTGTGTGTTAGAGAGGGAGGGGGGGGAGCACCTTTATTGTATAAGAAAGAGGATGAGCCAGCGTAGATGGTGATTGCCGGCACATTTTTGGCCCGCGTCCGTAGTCCGGAATGCTGCAAGATTCCGCCGCTTCTCGAGCCTGGCGTGCGAGAGCACTCGACGTGGAAGCTTAGGTCTCCCAGCCTCTTTAGTAGGGGTAGGGTGGGGAGGGATGTGGGGACTGCGCTGACAGGCTTACATTATGTAGGATAGAGAACATAGCTCGTCAAAGTGTGGGCACAAATTATTCGCTTTCGGATCGTAGAGACACCATGTATGTGTTCGTCTGTCTGTCGCAGAATGCGTTCGTCTGGCTTCGACAGCCCCCCGGCAAAGGGAGGCGTGATTCACGACAATTAATGAAGATAACGTCCAGCCAGTGATAGCTGCGTACTTGCAGCCATCCGACGGCCGCTCATGGAGTGTGTTATGGCATGCTTTGTACTGCTAATAACAGCTCATATTCATATAAGCATGACCAGGCACCTACACTAGCCAAAAGTGATGGTCACAGTGCTTGTGAGCTTAGACCAATTATTTTTGAGCAGTGAAGGCTTGTCTATGTAGCGTGGTAAACTGCACGAGGGTTCTTGGAAATGTGTGAAAACGTAAGTGGAGATTGGTGTTGGCAGAGTTCGGGTAGCACGTTGTGTGCAAAGGACGATGGCTTCCCCTTTGAAGGCCGTGAAATGGGAGTCGGAGTATGATTGGGGGTGTTCGATCTTACGGTCTCTGTGGCAGAGCAATGCTTTTTGATCAGTATTATTAGGCAATCGTTTAATGAGAGGCGGCGGCAGCATACTGCGATTTCGTACTTGTCCTGTAGTTGGCTTTAGCAAGCAGAGTCAACTCGCCCCCAGTTACTCTGATAAGCCGGATAAGCTTGAAGACAGGTTTATCCGGTTGCCGTGAGCAGGAGTACAGCGGACGGGAGACGTCGGGGGTGGTTCAACGGCTGACCTCTGTGTCATGAGCCGCCCTAGTGAGTGATCGCCGAGGTCTCGCTTATATGACCTGCACGCACATATGATGACCTCAGTCGTAAAAGGTGGAAGAGCGCTCTGCGGCCAGCTGAAAGAGCGCGTTCATTTGTTTTCAGGTTTTGGGCATAATCGTCTTCTCGCTGGCCATGCTGTGGCTCACCAGGGGAGCCGTTCTCTTCCTCATCCTGATATCCTTCACCTTCTGGATAATGTCCTTCCTTATTCTTGTCTCATCGGCGTTTTCTGCAAGCGGAACATTGCTGCCGACGACGCTGTTCGTAAGTTGGCTCGCTGTTTTCACCACTCCAAGAACCGCACTCAGTCCCAAGACCAACTAGTATAAGCCTAAAGCTTTTTATTGCGGGGCGAAATAAATGCCACAGTCGCGGGCACAAACAACGATGCATATCGCAAGTATGCAAAGGTTCGTGCACTATAATCAGGTCACTGGCCAATAGTGTACAAACGTCGCCCATTCAGCCACTGTTACATCATTAATCATTTGCTTTGTGCTAACATGCGTCGATGTTGCTTAGTGCTTCGTAGAAAAAAAAAAAAAAGAGGGGCTTGAGTGAAAGAGCAGTTTATAAATGTCGATACTGTGTCCTGCCGTCTCGCATCGGTGCGAATCGAGCAATGTCATTTTTCTATCTTTTTTCTTGCCCACACTAATTCACGTTTGAATGCGCGTCATCTTCATCTCCAACCCGTGAAAATGGCACGATTTGCAATGTAGAACTTGGGTCTTTATTTTTATTTCTTCTCTATAAATGGGCAATTACACCTGTACTGTTCTCTGCGCTTAAATATAAGAACACGAGCACTGAAAGCGTGGTTCCCTTACAGAGTGTAAACGAAGTGCAGGAGAGAAAAAAAAAAAAGATGGCAAGAGAACTACGGGTCACTTGAACGCTGGATATCAGGCACGCACACATACCCGCTTGCCCTAATTCGACAAGCAGCGAACGCAGCACCCACCAAAGCTTTGCTCCGATTATTACGATAACTAATTATCGACAGTGTACCGCCATGCGTTCTGCGGCCTCGTTGTACCAGCTGTGTCATGCCGTCAAGTCCAGACAGGAAGATATACCCCGAACTCTTTAAGTATTTTTGTAACATGTTCATGGCTGTGCTGAAAACTCATAGTTCCATGCTCCCTTGTTCGATGTGCGAATAGCTTCTCAGCTTACAATCAGCTTTGTGCACACGCACTTTCTGTGTAAAACGAGTGTCCGTACACTAATAAATAAAGCTCGAGTATATACGTATGAATGAAACTTTGTGGATGCTCGTCCTCTGCAAAATTACAAAAAAAAAAAGAAAAAAAAAACGGCGCGAGGAGTTGACAAAGAAAGGCGAAACATAGCCAACGGCTGATAGCTGGTCCTTTAAGCGCGCGAATCAATCGCTACAAAGCAGCAGAACTCGAGCGAGTTTTCAGTAAGCCGCTCACTGCGCTCCGTCGTCTCAGAAGAGCGAGTGCTCTCTTGAACTATAGTCATTGTCGCAACTTTATCCTATATACGTACGCAATCTCGCGCACGTCGCCTGCAGCGCGGGCGTCGTATTTTATTATGAACGCATTACGCCCGATGAACACCAATACCTTTCAAGCCTAGCTGTGATAATGATCGTGAACATCAGTGTGCGCCATTGCAAACAGAGAAGGCCTGCACGCACGGTACGCGAGAAAATAAGAACGGAACAGAGACGGCGACAGACTCTCGTGTCGTCCTCTCCGATCCTTGCTCTTTCACCCTTCCTTTTTCCCAATCCAGTTACGAGAACAGAGCTCATAACATGCCCAGCCACCGCACTCGCAGTGACCCCAATTTCCTGTTTCCAGTATATGGTGTTTCACTGCACGGCCTTCCTCTTCTACCTAAGCGGCGGTGTTTCGACGATCATCAGCAGTTACCACGGCGTCACCATCGCAGCCGGGGTAAGTCCATAGGTTGTACAATACAGCCGGGTCCCTCGCCAGCATGAACGAAGCATTTCAGCATGGACGCTAATTATCACAGCTGATGATTTCCATTACCCTCTCATTTCAGGGTGAATGGGGTTGCCTGTCTCTGTCGACAACTGAGTCATGCAATACAGGAAACAAGCACCGGGAGATTTGCAGTTAATTTCAGACATTGCGTCTGAAGTCCTATTAAGGGCGACCTTTCCACAATATTTTGCGTCGCCCTCAAATGATCGCGTTTAAATAATGCTGCAAACTGCAGTGATATTACATTACACTAAGAAGCAATAAGTACCGTATAATCAGCCGCTTATAACTAACAGTAAGTATATTTAGAAGAGCCAACGTATACATGATAGTACTACATGGCGGATACGTTTCAATAACGAGCATACCACATTCAACAGAAATCACAGTAATGAAGAGAGCTTTAAGTGCATCCGCAGCAAACATGACATTCAGCTTTCTGGACCAGACCAGCAAGTTTTCTTGCACAGTACTGAAGGTTTCTAGGCGGTACTTAGACAAGAGGACCACGCATTGAGCGCCGTCTGGAATCACCCAAATCTCGTTGAAATGTTTTGGTTAACCACCCGTGTCTAGTGCGTAGCAGACTCAACATCACGAGGACCACAGCCGACATACATTCGTGAGCTTGAGTGTTTCAAAAGAAATGAAAATAATTTCGACCTAGCGTAATGTAATATGCAGCAATTCATCTGTTTCGGGTATGAAGCAGAAAAAAAAAAAAAGACATTCATGCGAGAGTTACACCTTCCTTCTCGCACCATGCTCGCGCTTCGACGGGAATTTGGAAACCAGGGGTGAGGAACGTTTCGTCAAGCTCGTTACCCACCTCGGAAAACGAATGACTGAACATCCTTTTACACATCTTTTGGCATTTAAGTTTTGTAGGCTACGAGAGCTGTCTCATAGCAGATCTGTCCGGCGTGTGAACTGACTGTATATGAAAGTGTTCGCCTAGGAAAGTGTTTGCCTAGGTTTCAGCTAGGAGGTGCACCGTCAAGACAACTATATTACGTTTTCGCCGCGCGGCAGCTTTGAGCAGCTGATTTTGTGACGCCCACCGTGTGTACGTTATAAACGGACTACGTTGTGGAAGTTTTTATCACAGATAACTGTTATGCGCTTAAAACACTCGCTATAAACCGAACGTCTAATTATTTTCTCCGACTGTTTTTCCAACAGGTTCTCGGACTGGTGGCCTCGGTCTTCCACCTGATCCACACTGGATTCGCTTACAAGAAGAAAATATGAGCCCAGTCAACGTGTCGGCCTTCAACAGCCGATATACCGAGTGACGCGGCGACTCGAAGCCGGTCGGAGGCGACGATCGCAAACAGCACTCGGGCAGTGAGGAGTGACGCGGCAGAGAAGGGGGTTCAGGCATGCGCTGCGCAGCAGTCGACCTGCTCCGCTTTGCGGCGCGCAGCAGCTGTGGGCACCGCGGCACGTGTGCGCTATTGTAGACGTCATGTATGCACAGTTCGCTGTTTTCACCAGGCAATTATGTGTCACGCGTGTAATGTAAGCTCAGCTGCCAATATCGGTGACGCATTAGAGCGGTCGACACCGCGAGCTTGTATCATGCTTCTCATGCAGTGCAACATTTTCTTTTCTTTTTGACGTCGGAATAAACTAACCCATTCGAAAGGTGCGTTTTTCCTGAGCGCCGACCAAGGAACTTAACGAGAGGCTCAGTGCCTCTGAAAGAGTTGAGTACGAGGTACACGCACCGAGGACGGCGAATGCAGTAGCCAAGAAAATGAAGAAGTGTTGTTTGTTGACCTGCTACGCTTGCTCGTAAGTAAGGCTGGCTCATGAATGTCCGGTGCAAGTGAGTGGTCAGAATAGACAGCGCCTAGAGGAAATATACCGCCCGATCACGGACGAGTTCCGCGATCGAACGCACTACTTTTCCAACCTTGTCCCGTAGTGCGTGCCCTACTCCCGGAAAGCATGCATCGCCACACAAACATGTGTATTGAGAGGAAGCCATAGTAGTGATGACAGTGGTTGGAATGTTAATTAGGCTAGTCAGTGCGCGATGACGGTTAGAAATATACTTGTAAAAACGGATTTCTTAATACATAAAATTTTAGAACTGAAATTTTTAATACATAAATAATTTTTTCGTATCATCTGACCAAAACGAAGAGGGTTCGCGCGTGAGAGAGTGTGAGAAAATGATCAAGGAAAGATGGGGGGGGGGGGGGGGGAGGGGGGGGGCAACGACAGAATGTGCCGCATTTAGGCTACGCAACGTTCGCTAATGTCAAGTAGAAGGCGGCATGCCCGCAAACCCACTGCATCCCCACACCGCATGCTATGCTTTTGCCGACCGCACACGGCGGCTATCCTATCTGCATTTGTTAGTGGGGCACATAAGTGTATGTTTATGCACTCTAGCCTTAGAGTGCTTTTTTGTTCGCACACTCTCCTTTTTTTTTTTTTTCCTATGCGAGGACACCCTCAATGTCAGACGCAGAGGCCGAAGTTGCGTTGGTTAAACGGCATCACCTTTGACTATGACAATGGACATATAATGTCCTGTCAGGCTAAAAGCGCCATTTAAACCATGGTTAAAGTAAAGAGGTTGTTAAAACATTTCATGCCACGTATGCACATGGCGCGACCGCCGCAGTTACTGAATTCATAACAGCAGCGCAGGCTGTATGCACAGGTCGTGGTTCAGTTCCAAAGGCGTTGTGTTACATTTTGTTGTCTAATATAGCTATAATGTAAAAATCAAAACTTATTCCTCCTAATAATAAAAAAAAAAATGCCCTGGGCTCCCTTTGGCTTATGACCCTTGGTCTCAGAATTAGATGTTCTCCACGCATGTTTGAGAGCGATTCGTCTTGCTGAACCCGCAGCCAAACGATACATAACTTGACGAACTGATACCAGGAATCGCCGTCACACTTGCTCTCAATGACATAGACAATATGACGTATTTTGACCATGCATGGTGATTTTTCACCACGAATCCTAACTTAACGCCTGAACGACCTTTTAGTCAAGCAGCTGCATCCTGTATGTTCCTGCTTGGAAGTTTTCTCGGTGCGACGCGAGTTTTAGCGGCCGCAGCTAAATACGCTTGGTGGCCAAAATCCGTTCGCGGGACACTGGTCTCCTCAAATAACAGCAAAGCTGACATGTTTCAGTGTTTCAGTTTGACGAAAAAAAAAAAAATGTGTTGGAAATCCAAGGGCTAGGATGTTTTTGGGTCCCGTAATTATCTTTTTAGAGTATAAACGCCAAGAGAACATCAATATCAGCATACATCGATAACCTTTCAGAGATGTCAAAATGCATATTAAAAAAAAAAAAAGAAAAAAGAAACACACAGAGCTGGATGAGTAAGAAAACAGCTTGAACCTCAATTGCATTTGACGACTCACTGAACACTTTTCGTACTACCTATGATGGTAGTGTTTTCAACTAGCAAGTTGACTGACCGCACCTCGTAATTTTTTTTTTTTTAGAATAACAACACCCCGAAAGTGACATTTTTTCTTATATATGCGGTTTAGCTCACCGCTTTGTAGACCTATGGATTTGTTTCGACTATCTGGGGATTTTAAGAGTGCACTGACATCGTGCAGCAGACAGTTGCTTCCACTGAAATGAGGCCTCCTCTGCCTCAGTAATTATCTCGACGTTGAGATCAGTCGGTAGCCATAGCCAATGAGACAACGTGGTAGGTTAGGGCGCGACAGAAAATAAGATACTTTGTGACTGGTATAGGTTACCTCAGTGTGACGTGTGTTACACTAAGAAGCTCAAAAGGCACAAGAGATAAAACGAAAAATAAACATCTAACGATGGTTACACATACGGCCGGCCTAATTCTGTCGCGCAAAGTTTAAACGTCACGGCTGACGTCATTGTTATCTATCCTGGCGGCCACGCCCGTCCACCACTGGGTATGATCAGATCCTTGAGCAGTTCCTTAAGATCGCTGAACAATCACGGCACGAATACTTTAACGAACCTATTTAATCAATCAGATATTCGGCAGCGGATTGGAGGCCGCCAAAGCCGTACCAGTATAGGGCATTGCAATCTACTGAGTACAATTTTTTTTTAGCACTTTATCTGCTGAAGAGTTATGGATAACCTTGATTATAATGATCACATATTTCAAAATCATCACAGATTCCGGAGAGTTTATGTTGTTAGACCTGATAATTTGATTTTATTACGGACATTCGTTCTAATCTGCATTCCTTAGAAGACACTCTGGCTATATTTATTAAGCGTAAAAAAAGCTTGATTTTCGTTTGGTTATTGACCTCAATGCCCGAAATATGAACCCGTTAATTATCAGTTTGTTAAAAAATGTTTCTGTCGAACATATGTCAATACGTCGAAATAAGCAACAGAAAATCATCTATGATCTTTCATGCTTGACGTTTCTCACGAGACCATACTGGGCGCTGTTAATTTCTTGTATAAGCATTACTCTCCTAACTGCCTCTAACATTTGATCGGCTGGGTTTTCAAATGAGGCTGTAAAAAGTACACTGAACTGGCACTGTATTCAAGATGACCTCGGTAAGTTACCTTGATGATGCGAATAAATTATGGATGATCGTATTTCTGCAAGCAAGCATACGATTTTTCGGACTAGCATGTCTTTTGTGCAGAAGTATATACTCTCGTCTTGGCTTCGGGGTGCACTTCGAAATATTTCCGCTCTATTTTGGGCTACCGATATCGACGAATTTATTGAATAAAATGTGAGTTCTTCGGGTGTGAAAATAACTTGGCCATATTTGACGGGAAGACAATTGCGAGGGCCCTAACAATTTTGACTGCAATTAAGAGATCAAATGCTCATGAATTCAGATTGAAGCCCGTGGGGTCCTTTTTCTTCAGAAAAGGTGAATTTCCCTTTTGCGCACAGAGTAGAAGTGAACCGTTGTGCTTCCATCGCGCGTCTTTTTAACGAGTGTCAGACTGTGCTTTGTTTCAAGGTTTTCAGATAGCATGCAGGCCGAAAACTCGCGATTTCTTCCCCAGCTGGACGCTATAGTGCACCTCTCTTCGCCTTCAATCTAATCAAAATCTAATCAAAGCATGAATTATTACGCACCTCTTATCTTTGTGAATTTCTTCCTGCGGCCTTTGCATTCGCTGCACGTGGATGTGAGAAAATCGTTCTCTATACTTAAAATTGTATGTGCCGGCAGGGAAACGGTGCACATGCCGTAGCAGGTATAGAAGTCGGTAGTCGAAACAAATGCTATGTTAGGACTGGCCATCTCACACATGGCCTGGTCAACGCAAGTCATATCTCTTCAAATCTTTACATTCTCCAACGCCATCAACAGCGCAGTGTTTGTTGAACCTACGCTTTCAGTGCGGAAGCTGTACTTCTCTCGCGCCAACTTCCAATGTGATCTGGCTCCGAACATTTTGAAACTTCGCGCCGTGCAGCAAGCATCGTCTTCAATCTCCAAGGTCACTAATCTGCGCAAGCTGGGTATACTACGCATGCGCCAGTATCATCTGCACCTCGCACAGCATGCGCCGCAAAAAACATTGCCGCGTTTGGGTATCAAACCCACGCCGGAACTTACATATTGGCTTCCTCGTCCCAGGCACGAGAACACTATGATATCACCGCAGCTGATCATGCCTTGCTTAATACAATTGCAACACACTATACAGCGCTCTGCAGAAAAAAAAAAAAAAAAAAAACGCCGTCCTCATAAAGTTCTAAATGCAACACACTCTCGCACTGTGCAGCAAACATCGTCGTCTTCATGAACTTCAATCTCCGCCGCTCCTTCAGTTATCCTAGATAAATACGCCATACACATACGCCATCTGGGCGAATGTGGGCGAGGTCCGCGAGCATAGTGCCGGAATGAATTAATTAATGGGTAAATCCACCAGGTGGCGTGACAAAAAGAGGCGGCGTGGCATAGAGGAAGCCACTCTCGGTAAAGACAGAGAACGCAGCAATACCAGACAGGCTTCCTAGACCATTAAACGAAAAGAAGCTAATCCAGCCATGCAGTTGCCGAGAAGAATCGGTCTCTATCCATCACAGGCCCGACGATTACGCCGCAAGTGTACAGTTGTCCATTGGGACAATTTCCGCGCCATTCTTCAAAACCACTCTGTGGAGTCGGCACCGTCGCTTCTAGACCGCATAAAAAGAGCACTAAATGAGGCTCGCATAAAAAGAGCACTAAATGAGGCTACAACTATTAACTGGGTGGAGGTTGGTCGACCAACACCGGATGTACCTCTGCTCAACTTGTGGGCTGCTCGTCGACAAGCGGAATTGACTGCAACCAGAGACCCAACTTCTGCGCATGCACGTACAAGACTAAATTACATTACTGCTAAGGCTCGAAGGTATGAGCGTGATCTCTCACGGCGACAATGGCACCTGTGGTGCGAGCAGTTCTCCACGCAGTCATCGAATGCCCATCTTTGGCGAACTTTCCATGCCATGGAGCACAGTTGTCGTCGTCCTGATGCAGCGGCCACAGCATGCTTTGCAGCAAACTTGTCTCCGAATGATTTCGCAAGACAAGCAACACGTAAGTTTTTCCCCAAGTACCACGTGTTGCCTGCACCAGTTACAAGACCTTACTTGTGGGGCATGCCAGCCCATGTCGACAAGCTGCCATCTGCTGCCGACACCGAGGGAATCGCGAGCCCATTCTCCATGCCCGAATTGCTTGCAGCTATATATGAAGCCAACGGAAAGACAGCGCCCGGTCCGGACTCCATTACGTACGAGGTTTACAAGAACCTCAGTGGTGATGCACTTCCTCAACTCCTTGACACCATTAACAAGGTATGGCTAGACGGCGATGTACCAGACAGCTGGAAATCGGCTATTGTGATCCCTATTCCAAAGCCGGGGAAAGCACCAACAGACCTAAGCAACTTTCGACCTATTTCCTTAACAGTAACAATTTGCAAGATTGCTGAGAAAATGCTCGCCACACGAATCTCGTGGTGGCTTGAACATCACGGTTTCTACCACCCGGCCCAGATTGGCTTTCGACCATCTATAGGCACAGAAGACGGATTGGCTGTCTTGGCGTCCTCCGTTTTATCATCAACACGCAGCCACAATGTACGCACCGTCCTCGCCATGGATGTAGAAAAGGCTTACGATAATATCAGTCATGCTGCCATTCTGGATTCAATTGACATGCTTCATTTACTACTTAGAGTACGCAATTTTGTAAAATCTTTCCTTGAAAGTAGACAATTTGCAATACGCCTCAATAACGAGGCCATAGGATCATTTGTCCCTCTTCGCGG
Organism: Amblyomma maculatum; assembly: GCF_055883805.1. Lineage (NCBI taxonomy): Eukaryota > Metazoa > Arthropoda > Arachnida > Ixodida > Ixodidae > Amblyomma > Amblyomma maculatum. The sequence continues at coordinate 86,958,564 of NC_139344.1, read as the reverse complement.
CGTACCCCAGGGATCGGTGTTGTCACCAACATTATTTAATATTGCGTTTATCTCACTTGCATGGCGGTTACATGAAATTTCTGATGTTAAATTCTTAATATACGCTGATGACATCACGGTGTGGAGCACACACAACGACCTACTGACTCAATCATCGGCCCTGCAATCAGCTTTAGATATTACGTGCACATATGCATCTTCCATTGGCCTTGAACTTTCCGCCAGTAAAACTACGTTCATATCAGTCGCCAACCGCTGGGGCCGCCGTAAACTATCGGCAACTCCTATTCGTCTACATCTATCCGGAACCCCACTTCAGGAAAGTCCAACAGTAAAAATATTGGGCTTAACAATTCATGAATCAGGAACTGGAACTACATGGCTGTCTGGCGCTAAAAAACAGGCGTTACAGACACTGGGTTTAATTAGACGCATTGCTCTAAAAATGGGCGGCGCTCGCTCAGATGTTGCGCGACAGTTGGTGAGGGCAGTTGTGCAACCGCGCCTTGTTTATCAAGCCCAATTTCAGCATTTGACAAGGGCACAATGGGATCGACTTGAGGCTATAAATCGAGAGGCAATGAGGGTCATTACCTGCCTCCCTCGCATTACACCAGTCGTGGCGCTCCAAGAAAACGCACAACTAAACATAATAGATGAACTGGTGCAGCAGCGACGTGATGCACGCAAGCTTAAGGCCACACTCTCTCACGCAACGTGCGCTCTGAAGGCTTATGCTTCGAAACATTCAATACTACCACCGCCCCTGCCAGTTCTTCCTCCTTGGCGTTTTGTACAGCTGAGCGATAACAAGCCAACTGATTTACGCCGACCAAGAACACAGGAAACGGCGTCGTCACTTCGCGACCGAATTATGGAACAGGACGCCCGCTTGCCACATGGTTCCATTATAATTTACGTCGACGCAAGCATCAAAGCCTGTGAAGTGATAACAGCAGTTTACTGTCCTAGCAAATCTTCATTGAACAAGACGTCAACATTTCAATTACCGGAACCTCCACCTTCTTTTTGTGCGGAACTGCTTGCAGTGCAAGAGGCGCTTCGCTCTGTGACCGCCATTTCCATGCTTCTCGGCCCATATTATCATACGTACAGATGCTCTCCAGGTGACAAAGCTACTTAGACGAGTTAGTAGTAGCCCGGAAATCTGCCAGAACATACACAGTCTAGCGGCTCGCATACCAAATCCAATTCGTATTGAATGGACTCCGCGTGACCTTTTAAGTGCTCAAAGCCAAGTAGATTCTGCGACCCGCCTTTCAAACTCAACATCGACATCGCCAAACCTCATAAAATTGGACAATGCCACCCTGCTTTTAACAAGAAAGGAGCACCTTCGGCGCCGTACACGTGCTCTTATACCTCCGTGTACGGTAAGCCTCCCCCGCGGTCTAACCCGTGCAGAGGAGGTGGCGCTTCGGAGGATTAGAGTTGGGGTGGCCCTAACACCAGCAGTGATCCGAAAGTGGCCACAATTTTGGTATTTATACCCACACCCTGGGTGCCCCATCTGCAAGTCAAGAAATATAGAAGCTGACATCCATCACCTACTGTGGGATTGTCCAGCGTTGAAGCCAACGCGGATCCGGCACCTGGTGGCAGCTGGCCTCTCCCCCCATAATCCGCAGTCATATGCTGTTTGGACACTGGGACCGCATCATCGTTCACTCCTCGATTTCATTGCATCAGCCAACCTTTTTTTATTTATTTGACCACACCCTTCATCCATCATAGCATTCCTTTTATGCCTCGAGGCAATAAACTTCGCAAAAAAAAAATAAAAATTACCAAGCGCGGAAGCGACAAAAGGTCGCAGCGGCAGCAGCAACGGCGGCTGCGGCCAATGGCTTACGCTCGTGAAACTTCGTTCAATGTTGAACTTCTACTATACACTTTTCTTAAGTACAAAAGAATCGCTATCTAAAAATCAGAAAGCTGTATTTATCTAGTGAAGATTTTTGGTAATTACTTTTTGTCCCGGCAGCTTGCGAGCGGCAACTTACCCCGCCTGACATTATTCGCATTCAATCCACTGACGCCTTTTGTAAACGTTGCGAGTTTGAAATGTTTGTAGCGAAATTTTTAACAACGGCACAGCCCTCTATTGTAACGCCTGAAAAGGGAAAAAAATGTAACTAATTCAATAAATATAAATGGTTATGACTACCTTACTGCCGTAGGAAATATTGATGCAGCCTCGTTTACAGCTCGAACAAACCAACCTCGTACAGAACTCGTAATTGTGTTTAGCACTTATGTGTTGTCAATTAAAAAAATAAATTCCTGTTCTTGCTGAGAACATTAATTTGTTAGATTTTTACTATCAGTGTTTGGTGCGTGCACTTGCCCTCCCGACTTTCGCTTTATTTGTATCTTGTTATTGAACTGTTTTACTCGACTCCGAGCTTTTTGCTGTTTCTTATTCATAACCCGCCCCCTAGGTAATGTTTCTCTGGCTCATTAGGGTATATAAATAAATAATGAAGTGAAAAGCTACTGTTGCAATAAAATGTTTAGGATTTTGAGTGGCAAAATTTAAAAAAAAATGAAAATAGTTTCAAGTATTGCCGCTAAATAAGAAGATTCTTACGCTGTTTGCAGACCAGTAATCTAAAGTGAAAGTAGCTACTCTTGATCAGTTTTCAAAAAAGTTTATCTCTACTGCTTTGAGCGTACTATCGCACAAGAAAAAAAAAATAAAATGATAGCGAGTATGCTTTACGCTTTCATGATTCTTTTGTTGTGAGTTCGCTCGGTAATGGAACGCGTTGTATTTTTTACCATTTTTATTGTTGTTTATTGTTTTTTTTTTTTGTAAGTTGTCATCTGCATTACGATGTATGCTTTTATACTGTATCCCCGTCTACAAAAATGCCCTGAACGGGCGTACATATATAAATAAATAAATAAAAAAAAATCGATGCGCACCGACGCGTAGCATGCGTTATGCACGTCCCATGACGTCGAAACATGTTCCACACCATCGCCTCAAATGGATCAGCGTACAGAAGCTTGAAGGAACGTATGGTACAGCTTGCATCTCAGTCCAGCCCGATAATATTGCGTCTGCCGAGGCTTACCTCTTTGTAGCCGTCACAAAGCTGCGAGGAAGCCGACGAGGCTGGGGGAGTTCGTCAAGCACGCCTCACCCTGCACAGGATGTCGCGGGACGTATACGAAGGGCTCTGTAGGCGGCAGCGCAATACTCCACGACTCTCCGTCGAGCGAAGCCGAGGGAGAAGGCGCGGGGGGTGTTCTCCGGCTGGCCCGCCTTCGTATGCGCGTAACGCGAAGCCGCAGGAAGACAAAGCGGCACATCACGTGCGAGTTGTCGCGTCGCGACACTCCAGGCATACCGACGGGGAGAGCGCGAAAGCCTCCACGGCAAAGATGGTCGTTGCTATCTGGCGATCACGCGAATTGGAGTGAGGTGTGGTACAGAGCTCTCGCTGTTACTTTTCCGACAGGTGTTTCCAGGCATGGCAGTAATTGAATTACTGTGATTTAATTACCTTTTCTCGTAATTTGTAATGTTGTGAATTACTTTTCCGATCTGGTAATTTAGCAATGTAATGAATTACTTTTTGACAGTTATTTCGCAGCAGAAGTAATTAATTCCTTTCGCAATTACTTTTGCTAAAGTGCACCACTGCTCTTTCAATAGACAACGCTGAGAGTGTGCCGCGAAAGCAGGAACGTCGTGCGGTGAGCCTGGGCCAGCGTAATGGATCGTCAAAAGGAGAGTCTCTGCGTCTGAGACTTCCTGTGTCCTGTGTAGCCGGGTAACTTAGTACAGCTATCCTATGCAACCATTCCCCAAGCAGCAGGATGTCAGGCGTCAAGGGCCGCACGAAGGGACAAATCGTGCAAGACGGCCGGAGTTCGAAACTAGTTGGGAGCGTGCAGTAACACTCCCTGTTGCGTTGGCACAGTGGTGCCTGGTCGCACTCGCCGCCACGGGGCGAGGGAGGGTTGGGGTGAGGGGAGATAGGCGGGAGGGTCCATGGTCTGAAAATTACTGAGCGAAAGGTGCCGAGGCCGATTCTTTGAACTATGGAAGCAATAAATAGCACACCTTCGGGACATTCAAACGGCAGAGCTCCGGGACAGCAAGACGCTGGGTTCGCCGCTCATTTCGCGAGTGTTCGACCATGCTTCTTTTCTCGTTTTTTTTTTTTTCTTGCCGTTGTCTTATTTTGTAATGACACGTGCCGTAGTAAAGAGGGAGAGAAAAGTTGTCTGGGGCGAAATTTGGCGGGAAGACGAAAGAATGCATGGATGAAAACTAGAAAGTAATTTAAAAGTAATTGAATTACTCAGCAGACGTAATTGTAATGTAACTTAATTATTTTTGGAGCAGTAATTAGTCATGTAATTTAATCCTTTCAAATTAATTTTGCCACGTATGGGTGTTTCCTTGCGTTTGGAAGTGCGGGCGAAAAAAGTTAATGGCGATTAATCAGAGCGGTGGAAATGAGAGCCCATACGCTGTTTTGAGTCCTTATCAGTAACGAGGAGGGCATGAAAGACTATTTGAGAACTTACAATTCACATTGCGATTTGATACCATGAAACTGACTGTGCAGTTCCATTGCGTTTCAGCGCTGTGGCGGCGAGCAGATCCAACTTTTTGTTGTGCTCTCGTTTCTGATACACGCAGTCTTTCCCTGATTAAGCTCACGTGACCTTCTGCACTCCAGATTGTTCGACGCACGGAGCAATATAGGCACAGCGTCATGTGTTTTCAGTCAAGTCCTCGTTACCAGTGGTACAAAATAGTGGTGCTATGAGGAGGGCTACTTAGCAGTGCCAATTAGTTGCGGTAATTTAGGCTTTAACTAAGTGTTGCTGTAATGCAACGCGTTGTTGCAAATCGCTCGGTGTGAGGTGGTTGCATAAGGACGTTCAACTACCGCACTGAACGAACGCTCCTTGGTAAGCGAGAGGTAGCGCGACCAGCTTTTCTTTTACGATGGAATCGCTTTCTTTCTTGGCGAGGACTAGTTTGGTTTGATTTGCAGCGTTTCCTCTCCCAAAGTGGCTGAGGCTATGAGGGACGCAGTAGTGGAGGGCTCCGTAAATGTCGACCATCTGGGTTTTTTTAACTTGCACTGACATCACCTGCACTGGCGTGCACCGACATGAAACACGTCGACGGACAGTTTTCGTCTCCACGGCGGTCTATAGACAATGATTTCGCATCAAAAGACCGGACAACACTTGAGTGAACCTAACGCTTCCTTCACAGCCGACCAGTGCGCACCCGAAGCATCTGCCCCTGTGCCTATAGTATCTCCACTGAATGGCGAATATGCGGAAAACATTGACAAACCTGAGCTCGCCGAGAGTCGCGTATTTTGTTCAGCCTTCTGAGCAAATTATACTACTTTAGAACAATTCGATCTGGGCAGGTTAAACCTGAAGTGGCCACCTCCCCGAAGACGACACCGCCTTCAGAATGGAGTATGACCGCGTCTAGTGCCAAGCGTATCTGCGAAAAGAAGATAGACGCTGAATAACGCTTACTCCTCCGTCATCAGGCATAAAATATATTTTATTTTTCGACATATATGTATAATATACAGCCGGCTGCTGGAAGAGTCGTCAGAGAGTTACTGCACACGTTTAGCTGGTTCTCTCTATAACGCGAGGACATAACCAGGGCAAAAACACCCTATTCGAGTCTATAGTTGGCATAATGCTAAGGAGCATCCTGTCTTATTTCATTGACAGTCACACGCTGGAGTTAGGGTGACTAAAAGTATACCTACAAAAATAAATAATACGTATGCCTTTCTCACTAACAGTCAAACACGGGTACAATGACGACCAAAACATTTTAATAAAATTAAACAACTCCTAACGTTTAAAATAATCGCTCTTTGTAACAGTAGCTCGGCAAACAGTGGCCGTTGTCATAACGATCAAAGCGGACAAAATATCGTATTACCTAGGCGAACAGCGCCACTTAAGTTGGTCAATGCACGTCGTCAGCTAGAATAAAACGCACAGGTTCCTCGCGAAATATCGCGGCGGTCAAAAACACGTGGGTAACGCTGTATAAAGAGCTATATGTAAAGGAGTAGAATGTACAACAAACAAGTCTACAACTGGGACGAAACGGTCGCCCCATAAGGTATACATAAACTACTTGGTTGCTCGGACGAGGCATGCATGATGAGAGCTGGCGCAATCTCAGTGGCAGGCACACGTCGTCGTCAAAAGGTGGTGGATAAAAAGAACGCCTTCCCATGCGGTGCCCGCGGATCGTCAGGTGCGCGTTGAGGCTCGTCAGAGAGGCCTCAGAGTCAATCTGAAACAGAAAACCCGTAGAGGACACATTCAGAATGGTGTTGCAGGCAGCACTCAACGGCGTCCGTGGTATGTACAGCTGCAGACTGGCTGGACTTTGCCACATCGAACCCTGGGCTCTGGCACATCGAAAAATGGCCTGATTTTGTAGGTGTGCTTATCTCGGCATCAGGCTCAGCGGGACTGTAGTCTCCCAGGCTGTCCTCACTGACTAACGGCTGCAGCCCTTGGTGAATAGAGCGATGAGTTACAGAGTAAAGCAGATCCCCCCCCCCCCCCCCCGCCCCCCCTTCTGGGTGCGCAATACTGACAAGCTGCAGCTCTCTAGATTCACACGCTTATAAAGGGGATAAATTTTCCGTCCGTGACGGTCGGTCAGAGCCCGATTACCTAGCTCCGATTCTTTCAAGAACACGTGCGAGTTGATGAGGACTAAGATTATGTAGGAAATACGTTCTGTCCTCAGACAAACGCGCCAACGCTTTTGCATGCAGGTGTTCAGGCACGCTTATGTTCTAGTCGAATTGTTTAGCTGCATGGGCTGTTGCCTTCTTTAAACCATACGGCGGCACTCGTGGGGCTCTCAGACAAGGCTTATTGCAAACTGCAGCGACAGCTAGCTCTCCATTCTACTTCCCATCCATACGTACCATTTAAAGTAGGTCCTGTGATCAATGCACTACCTTCTGCGGCTCGCAATGTCAAAACACATGGCTGTCGTCAAAAGGGTCTAGTTGCAGGTTGATGCGGCCTGCTAGGAACTGTTTTGAGCCTGAAAATAAAAGAAGCAGACAGAACACAGTTCTCAACGAATGTTTTACGCATTTTAAACTGACCATATTGTTCAACAATTACGTATCACGAGACATTTGTTATTAGTATGCAAAGCTATTCCTCATGTAATGCCCCCTTACGATAAAACTTAAAGGTAATAAATTGAACTGAACGTGGCAGAAAGTTGGTAAAGAAACAAAACAAAACACACAGAAAGAATTTTTACTTTGAAACGAGCCTGAGCCAACGTGACTTCAGCAAGCAGAATTATGTAGACGCGAGATGTTTTTCAGCGTACTGTATCCTAAAGTAATTATGTAACGTAGTGGAAAAAATAACCTGAAATATTGAACTTTTACACTGACGGTCCCTCCTAATTTTGCTCGTGACTGTACACCGGAGTTGCACGAATGGTCGCGATTTTCGGTTCACGAATTCAGTCATGATTCAAGAGAAACAACAGCTTTGCTCCCTAGGGTTAGCAAAACGAAAATTCGAGCGAGTTGGTGCATTTTTTTTTTCTTTCGAAAAATTCAACACCCTTGCGACAGGGGAAAAAGACCACAGTTCTTTCTTTGTCCTCTGTTGCAACACCGTTGAAGTTTTCGAATAGCTTTGTTCCATCCGTAAGCTCACTGCAGGTAAAAATGCGTGACGCAGCAGCGGTCGAAGGCACCTGCCAATTAAGCACTCATGCGCAGTCTTGTACAGAGCGAAGCACTGCGCGGTACGCAAGAAGGCGCAGCGGCCAGGATAGACAGTGCCTGCTCAGAAGCCCAGCCACAAGCGCGTGCAAAATAAAAAGCATGCACTTTGTCTCATATCAACTATTTTCTAACTTCGCTTTTAACTGTTGCGCAGGACCGCTTGAGTGCTCAACACAAAGATCACTGCACGTGAGCAAATATGTCGAATACTTAAGCGCTAGAAAACACGGACAATGCGAAGGAGACAACACATGCGCATGTGGTGTCTCCTTCGTGTTTGTGTTTTCTAGTGACCAACGTACCAAGTATGCTATTCACCATCGAGATAAAATGAAACCTGGCATGCGCATACTTCGACACACACACACACACACACACACACACACACACACACACACACACACACACACACACACACACACACACACACACACACACACACACACACACACACACACACACACACACACACACACACACACACACACACACACACACACACACACACACACACACACACACACACACACACACACACACACACACACACACACACACACACACACACACACACACACACACACACACACACACACACACACACACACACACACACACACACACACACACACACACACACACACACACACACACACACACACACACACACACACACACACACACACACACACACACACACACACACACACACACACACACACACACACACACACACACACACACACACACACACACACACACACACACACACACACACACACACACACACACACACACACACACACACACACACACACACACACACGCGCGCGCGCGCACACACACGCGCGCACACACACGCGCGCACACGCACGCGCGCACACACGCACGCACACACGCACGCACACACGCGCGCACACACGCACACACACACGCACACACACACACACACACACACACACACACACACACACACACACACACACACACACACACACACACACACACACACACACACACACACACACACACACACACACACGCGCGCGCGCGCGCGCGCGCGCACACACACGCGCGCACACACACGCGCGCGCACACGCACGCGCGCACACACGCACGCACACGCACGCGCGCACACACGCACGCACACACGCGCGCACACACGCGCGCACACACGCACGCACACACGCACGCACACACGCACGCACACACGCACGCACACACGCACGCACACACGCACGCACACGCACACACACACACGCACACACACACGCACGCACACGTGAGAGCACACAAAGGTGCCTAATTATACAGCGCCACAAAAACCAACGAGTATAGTATCTTTCAGAAAACATCAGCATCATTGAAATTAAGCGTCAAAAGCGAAAATTAAAAATGCGGCGTGTAGGGCGAATGGCACTCCGTTAATGCGCGACAAATAAAACAGTGGACAGACACAAGGATGCAACTACAAAGCAAACAAGAACGTTGCAATATGTTCGAAAGGGGACACCTCACAATCAACCTAACTCCAGAGAAGTGAGAGTGCACACCCTCCTAACTCCAGAGAATTGAGAGTGATCGGCCTTTTTTCTAAAGGGTGGTGATGTACGTCTAATAAATAGCGGGGAAAAAAAAAACGAGGAAGGATGACACTTTAATAACGAATGGCGGAGAAATATGGACGCAGCCCTCTTCGCCTCAGGCGTTTGACTCATACCCCGCTTAGGCCAAAGAGCCTCCCTTACGCAACAGGCACTTTTATTTATCACCGCAATTATTCTGCCCCGCTAACACTGAAATTGCGTACGTGCAGACAACCCCAAAGAAATACAGATTTACGAGAAGCAGGGTCCTATTTTTCTCGGGACAACGTTTCACTCAGGGGAAACATACCCTCCATCGTTCTTGCATAAAACTTGCTCTCCAGCAAGCGAGAAATCGACAGCTGCTTTGCGTTCGGTCGATGTCTCCATGTCCCAAGTTAACGCTGTTGTCCTAAATACACAGCGCCTTACCCATCACGATAACATTTCGACTTTTGCATGCCCGTGTTTACTGGCAGGCGATGCAGTAAACGAGAGAGAAAGGGAGAAAAAGCTCGGAAGGTTGCATGGCCTAACCGTCTGAACTGATTATTTACAAGCAGTGAAAACATGAACAGCGGAGGACGAGAAGAACAATAACACAGAGGCACACAACGAGCAAAAGCTCCGTTCGAACTTTGCGGACCCGTGGGCTTGAACCAAGACCACTCGTGGCAGGGCACGATGGAAAGGAAACGCCCGAGGCTCCGTCTACGAGGAGGCATTACCCAGGCGGTGGCACTTCGGTGCCATGCTGCGCTCCCACCGGATGCGCAGCCGGTTGTAGATGCCGCACATGCGGGTGGTCTTCCACAATTTGCGAAACGCCACACAGAGGAAGACAAAAGACGAATACAGAAAGGACTCGCAACATAAGGCGCCGGAAATCGGTCCCCAATTTCCCGGTATGTTCCCACCATGCAAGCGATCAGTGACCCCCTACGCTGCTTCACTTGTCGGCTTTCCTGCCAACCGGCAGTCGCTGGATGACATGGCGCTCAGGCCACGACTTCCCAACTCTCCGTCCTCGTGCGTTTGAGAATAAAGACTGTCCTGTATCCGTTACTGCACCAGGCCATCCGCACACGCCGAGCTCCTTTTTCATCGTCCACTCGGCCAGCAGGACACACGCCGGTCCGACACGATCGTCGGACTTGCAGTGGCGGTGCGGTGAAGCGTTCACAAACCGCTTTATGTAAACCGCCTTATGTCTTCTCTTTCTCCGCCTCAGTTAAAGTACAGCGACAAGGTGCCACAATGAAGTTTCAACCCACCGCCGACTAACATACGCTGCCCCATGGACAGGAGAAAAGGAGCTGCGACCCTGCGAACCCGCACCTGAGGCGGCGCGGACACCATCCGGGCGGTCGTAGCCGCTGCAAACCAAGGATGCTCCAACAGCTGGGCCGCGCTCGGTCGGTGTTCGGGGTTGTTCTTCAGCAGCTGGCCAACCACGCTCTGGGCATGGTCCGAGACGTGCTCCCAGGCCTGGGGAGATAACCGGGCGTTTTACACGTGCCACATATCTGAATATGAGTGATGATGACTGGTTGCTGAGGCCAATTAAATAGCGCCAATGACAAGGTTAATGACCAACATGGGTTTTCAAGGTGTCTAATATTGGTATTCGTCTATATGTCCAATAAAACCTGGTGAAGTGTACAAGGAATACAATAATAAATGTGATTCATGCACTGTTTCATGGGAGTGGATAGTGCGATGTAATTTAATAACTAAAGTGAAAAATAAGGACGAATCATGTTAAAGTTAAGTCATTGCTGAATCGAAAGTAAGCTTGTGATAAGCTGTTCTCCCAACAGCCTAAATGCACACCGTTTATACAGCAAGGGGAGACGAAGCTCTGGATACACTGCACATTCAATCATGCCCTCAGCTCCCAGGGACAGACTGATGTTGCAATGGAACGCTGTGTCGATGAAATAAAGTGATAATATAGCTCTAATAGAAAAAAAAAAGAATATAGAACACGGTCAAGTTTAAACATTAGGTGATCCCCTAAAATGAACTTGGGACGACCTATAATATGATTTTTGTAGATGTCGAAGAAAGATTTCCCAACTTTTCCTGGTGCAGAGCATCTCAGAAGGACTTGGAACATTGAAAAGATAGCTCCACGCTTCGAACACTGAGAATGTCGTATACCGGTGCAAATGTATTCTTATGTTGTAAACGAATGGGTCTGGTCTCAGAGTGCATCCGATAACTTGTGTGTGCTCGTGTTTTGTTTTAATTACGTCTCTGTTGATTGTGTACTTGCCTACTCGGCGAAGATCGGAAACCTTTTACTAATATGGATCCAATACGAAAAGAACTCGGGCAGCCAAAATGCACTCGACGCGACACACACACACACCAATGACTTCCGAAAAGTTTCGACTTTGAAAGCCAGTCGAAAGCAATGCAATGGAGAACAAAAAGACAGCTTAACCGCTGATTAGCAGCCGGCTACGTCTGAATAAACCGTCTACCGAAAGAAATCAGCGCCATGCGTAGCCAAGAGAAAGGAAAATCTGAAAGCATGCTGACAAGTCGCACGGACGCAAAAGAGGAAAAGCCAAATTAGATCACACCGCTGCAGACCATGCATATATATATAGTTTCCAACAGCGTCTATCTAGACTAAGACTCCACCACCAGCCAGGAACAGCGCCAACGTGTGTATTGTCGGGTCAATAGCACTCATAATGCAAAAACAATGCTGTCTGTTGTCCGTATTTGTGGATAACAGTCATTCTTGATTTAAATTAGTGCAAACTTTAAGGCATCAGATAATGCAACAGTGACAGGAAACAATGCTGTTCTTGGGTAAAAAGGAAGAAGAGAGAAGAAGCGGAAGGCAGAAAGAGACGAAGAAAGACAGGGCAAACGTTAAAGAGCAGGAAATAAAAAAAAAATAGTAAAGGAAGACAAACACAACGAAAAAAAAAAGGAAAAAAATATAGGGAAGAAAGAGGAATGAATGGTGAAAAGAGAAAAATGAAGACTTAACTCATTCTGAGTAAAGTTTCCGTAGGAGAAAAAAGGCATTTTTTTAGTGGTGTCTGGAGATGTCAACCTGACAATTTACTTGACAAGGTATACCCCCGATGAGGATGAGAAAAAATAAATCGAAAGGCATTCATACAAAAATCCAGCACACGCACAATGCCCGCCGACACGCAGGGTGCGTTGAAGACTAGTGTCCTTGAGAAACTTTGAATGCTCTCTTTTGACTTAACGCCGAGACTGGGTCACACCAGGATCCAAGTTGATTCGCCAGGCTGAAAGTAGAGTGTAGATGTAGACCTGCAGTTCAGTTTTCAATCCTTCTGTGCGATGTAAAATTACTGCAGCTGAAGGTTAGTAGTGAATTAAGGTTTTCTCCTCGCACATCACTTGCTGAGCACACCAACTGCTGGAGTTTGAGATGGTGTCAATGGCTCAGAATAATAACAGACCGCCTTATGTAACGCGCGGGAGCCCACAGAAACGTTACGCGAGTTAAAGTTATGCTGTGCCAGCGCTTATGATCCCTATGCATGACAGTCAATCGATACTTAGACACTATCAGGAAGATGGTGGAGAGGAAGATGGCCCTACGCCATGCAAAAGGAAAATATTATACAGGTAAAAAAAAACGAGCAAAATCTATTATATTGTTACGTGGCGGCAAGCGATCACAACAGGAGAACAGATGACAGAAAGAAAGGACAGAAGGCCCAGCGCGCGCTCCTGCCCACGCCACTGCCCCCTTCTTCCTCCTTCATCCGTAACATGACCCGGGCCACCGAGCGATCGTGCCGATCGTAGACGAGGAAGTTTACCGATGATGATTCCATGACGTGATGATGGGCGTGTCTAGATGCTTGAAGAGCAAGAATTTAGAATAGAACGGTTTGCCGGTACGATGTCTTCTTTTCTATTCCCTAGCTTTTATTTTCTATTTTTAATTTTTCCGATGTAGTTATACATCTTAAAATCTAATACCTCTGCACCCCAATTCTTGGCCGATCCCCCTGTGTGGGTATGTGCCATCACATTAGAGGACAACAACAACAACAACGATGTCTGATGCGTGGGTGATCCGCCTTTCCTAGAGCTGTCAACCATTCGTCACCAGAGTCCATGGGACCGATGGCTCGAGGTCTCGTCGGGCAGCTTGGGCGGGGGTTGCGTGTTCGTGTCCATCGGTTCCTTCGGGTCATTCGGGTCTTTCGGGTCCTTCGTCTCGGTTCTGATTGGTCTGCCTGTTCTTGTCTTCAGGTCCGGGCTGGGGGCTGGGAAGTGGTAGTTGGCCAGGTCTGGGCTGGAAGGGCTGGGGCGAAGCTGCTCGGCGATGTCCCTGGTCCCTTGGTTGATGGTCCCGGCTCAGATGGCGTCGATGCTCCAAGGCGAGGATGGGGATGACGTACGCCGCACCTACAACCAAATGTTACGTGACGGCAAGCGATGACAACAGGAGAACAGAGGACAGAAAGAAGATGCTCGATGGTCGTGAGATGACGTTTAATGAATCTGTGAGCGGGCCTAGCGCAAGCGCTCTTGCCTACGCCACTGCCCTCTTCTTCCTCCTTCGTCCGTAACATTATCACACGCAATACAGAAGAATTTCGGATGAGAACCAAGGAAGAAAAACGGATGAAGTGAGCGCGTTAAGACACGGCGCACCAACAGCTCTACTCCGTCATGTCAGGCTAGCTTTTTATAAAGTTTTGGACACGGAAAGCCGGTCGCGTGTACAAGGTCAGCATACATTCATATTTTCATGAATGTGGGCTCCAAGGAGACGCCATTCGGGCAGCGTAAATATCTGCGATTTGCAGCGTCTGCCAGCGCACTGATCGTATACGTTCAGAACTGAGCCCGTGCCTCGGGAAACAAGAACGTTCTCCGAGGCACTCCAGTCGCAACCGTCCCGCTTCCCCCGCAAAAGAGACGATCAGCTAAGCGTCACCATCCAGTCGTCCCGGGGGAACATTCCGTGATCACGTTACCGGCCAGCAACATAAAGAATCGCAGCTTCGGTTCCTGTGCTCTCTCTATATAGGCTCCTTGCCACCTAATCACGTAGTCTGGAAAGCGTGGGAGTGGTTTATGCTGCAGGAGCTCGTCTAGCCTATTTTCTGTGCCGACGAAAGTCGCGCGGCAGGCGGTGTACGGCATTGCTGGTCTTGAACTTGATGCCGCACGGTTGCTGTGATGCTCCATCGATGCCGAGGTGCCGCCAATTAAGCTTCTTTTCAGAACCGGTTACGCTAAATGAACTGGAGAACTAGAGGGCTCTCTTGCTCAGTCAAGAGGGCAGCATCGCACGAATATCCACGTTGAGGAGAGTACGGCCATCCTCGGCAGTATACCCGCAAGCCTCGTGACATGCTGGCCTCTTACTTGGAGAAACACTAAGAGGAAGGGACGAAAAGGTTAGCTGAAAATTAATTTCCTCAAAGGCTATATCGAGAAATGTTTGAAGGTTTTTGCCTGGTGACCTGTAGATCGGAGAAAGAATTAGTTCAAGACTATTGACCCTGGCGAGGATGAAGTAAGCTTTCGAGAAATTGAACGTTTCATCTAGTGCATTTTCTGACCGGCATTTATAGTTAGCTATACGGGGTTTTATGGGGGGCAACAACGGTTTTCATACGCCGGACCGGCATTTATCTGCAGGGACAAAGAAAACAGCAGTGCTACAGAGTCCGCGATATATTTATCGCGATAAGGTGCTGTAGGCATCAATGATACTTCTGCGAAGCTTGGACGTTATTGCCGGGGAAGTTTTGGCTTTAGTGATCAAGAAACGTACGCGCGCCAACGGTGGCCGGCAGAAAGGAAAACTTGGACGGCTGCAACAAATGTGGCAGTCAAGGACTACACCTTTTTCGTTAGCGCGGACCAAAGGGTGGGATGTTCACATGCGAACTCGGTAAACACAGGCAAATTTTCTGCATACGGTGTTCTAAGTACTGTGCAATGAAATATTGAAAATGACTAGCCACTAGCGACAACAGGCGTCAAGAACATCCCGTTAGATGAGGTCCAGTGCATGTATTCAGGTGTCTTTACAGCAGTGCCACTTCGTACCCACGAGACTTGAGGCAGGCTCGGTGAAGTAAATCAGACCGTATGTCAGACACTCCCTGACGCGCGATCTTCCGTGCAGCGTATGTACGAAAGTACGAGAACGTTTGTGCGAACACAGTTGAAAGCCGCCATTCCCATCGATTGTGTGGCTCAGTGGATAGATGCTTGTTTTCGAACATGTAAGACAAATATACGTTCAAAGTTACTGAAATCTGATTAACCGTAACGGCTCCGGTCTCTACTACTTTTTTAATTCCCCCCAGACTATAAGAGTAGTCAACCAACGCGCGGAATGCGTTTGAGGCAATTAGATGGCGACTTGCCGCTCTTCAGCTAGCTAGTACGCGTAATGATCGTGTGGACAAGCCCGCTCGCTCTGGACTTGTTCCGGTGATACGACAAATATGTGGCGGTTTTATCAGAAATATTATTTACGTCATGGTCGAGAGCATTAATATAGCTTATTTCGTGCGTCTTTATGGATTAGAGGATTTTCATGTGGCCACCGCAGAGTGATGAGGCTGAGTCTCGCGAAAGCAAAGAGTGCTCGAGTAATTTGTTTCCAGAGGTTTAATTTGCGGCTATAGTGTTTGAGACTACATATAAAACGATTTATTAACGGAAAACTCAAAAAGCAAAATAAAAGCTAAAACGAAGTAACAAAACCAAGAATATGCGTTTTATGGTCTTGCAAACACAATTCGTCCACCTTAGCAGTGCAGTAAGTAGGCAGTGGGTCAGTCTCGATCTTAAGGCGATAAGTTCGATATCTATCATGGCAAGGCGATTTCTTTCTTTTTTTTTTTTTTTTTTGTCTGCTCCCGCATTTCATCCACCGTAGTCTGGGCAGTACCGGATGGGTTTTCATTCTAGAAGATCACCCTTTGCGTGAACAAAACAACCGTTGTACTGCATCTTTGCTGAACCAGATATCGAAGTGCGATCTGTGCGTTAGCCCATCATTGAAAGTGTCATATGGTTCAGAAAAGCGCATCGTGTACTTCCTGACCAGCCAACATGGATTGGAGTGCTTGATGAACTGGTGGTGCAAAAATTTTAAACCTGCCACGTCAGTAAATATGTTGCTGACGTGCTTTGCCATTACGCTTTGTACCTATCCCATGTCGCTAATAAAGAAAAATAGGAACAAAACAACCGCCTCTGTAGTGCAGAGGCAGCGCGCCAGTGCCATAACTTGAAGGTCGCGAGTTCAATCCTCACCCGGGGCAAGGCAGTTTCATTTTTTTTTCAATGGACATTAGTAATTGGGTTTGCACCCTAGGCTTGGGCTCTTTGCGAGAACAAATCATCTGCCTCTGTAGCGCAGTTGGCAGCGCGTCAGTGCCATAATATGGAGGTCGTGAGTTCGATCCTTACCCGGGGCAAGGTGGTTTCATTTTTGCAATGGGCATTAGGTTTGGTTCCTTTTGTGGGGTTCAAAAACCTCAAAGCGACTAAGGCTACGAGAAACGCCGTAGTGGAGGACTCCGGAATTTTTGACCACTTGGGCTTTTAACTCGGTTTGTACTCTAGGCTTTGGCTCTTTGTGAAGACAAATCATCCGCCTCGGTAGCGCAGTTGAAGAAAACAACAACAAAAAAAAAAAAACATGGTCTATTGTTTCTGGCTTCCTGCATATTAAACAGTGTGATCCCCAGGGTATAAATAATCCCTTTTCCTCCAAAATGTTTTTACCGGCAAGGTTCCGGTGTGCAATTTAAAAAAGAAGGTTTTTGCTCCTGGCGTCACCTGCATTCTTTTTACCCTTTTTAAAACATCTGCACCTGGGCCTCCACTGTACATCATCATCATCATCATCATCATCATCATCATCATCATCATCATCATCATCATCATCATCATCAGCCTGATTATACCCACTGCAGGGCGAAGGCCTCTCCCATATTTCTCCACTTAACCCGGTTCTGTGCTAGCTGCATCCAATTGACCCCTGCGAGCTTCTTAATCTCCACTGTACAAGGCCCTGTACAAAGGCACTGGGAACATAATGTCACACAATGCACGGTACAATTTCTTTAGTTTTGCTGTCGCCAAACCATCGCTTGAAATCCGCACTGAAAGAAACCGCACGCTTGATACTTCTCTATAAAAGCCCTTAATCCCTGCGGAAAAATGTTCAGTTGACATAACGTACTCCGGGAGCAGCCGCCTCAGTCTGAATTGGCATACGGTGCGTAAGAAAGGGTCAGTCGTGTCTCTCTAAAAAAAAAAAAAAAAAAAAAAAAAAAAAAAAAAAAAAAAAAGAAAAAAAAAAGGAAAAGAAAAAAAAAAAAAACGACTGACCAACTGTCGCAAAAACGGGTGGCCCAATCATAGCCCACCATCTTTTACTCGTCTGAACAAGTTGGTCCGGCTGCAGAGCTCCCATTCAGACACCCAGACAAATACGGCGGAAGTCCTGTGCAGCTTCTTAATACTTACACGTGAACAGTGCAGCACCTGCATAACATATCAGAGCTTGCTTATAAAGAACAAGTTGCAAACTGTGGCCCTTGCAAAAATAGATAGGTTGTCCCTCTCCACTTTTCAGAAGAACCTGCCCTCTCCAATACTGTTCACTGTCACGGTAAGCCATAAGCGGAACTCCCAAGTACCTGTCTGGTATCGTCATCCAGTTCACACTGGCCAACTGTTCAGGCGTAGACGGCCACCTTCCGTGCCAAAGTCAGAGGCATTTTGACGAGTTAACTCCACTACCGGGGACGGGACTGAATTCGCGCACACACTTCATAGTTTGGAATATGCTCCTCTCGTCATCGGTAAAAACAGCGATGTCGTCTGCATACGCTAACAGCTTTACTTCGGCTGCTCGTACCTTGAATCCCTGAATGCTATTATTTTTGAGTATTTTCAAACAAAGGGTCTCTATTATAGATACAGAAGGGGTATATATTTGGGATGTATTACAAAGAACGCTAATGAAAGATTTGCTGCTAAACCCGCATGGCATTCGGTACTTATGCATAGGAAGTGAGGATGGGGTACTATTTGATTTAATTATGCTCATGGCCTCCACTGTATATGGCGCTCAAGAATGGCGGGTTACCATTGCGATAAAGATGCACGGCCTGCCAGAATTTATTTTCGGGAAAGCGTTGACAGGTTTTTGGCAATCCAGAAAGCTGCTGCTGAACCTCCCGAGTGGCTCTCAAGGCTAGAGCCTTTGTTGTGCATGCGTGAATTTTAGTGTGTCATATGTAAATAGCGTATGTAAATAGCATTTGTGATTTTTGTTGACTTTGTTCTCATGTCAAGACCAGGCAATCAAGAAAAAAAATAAGGCCTCGGTAGCGCAGTAGGCAGCGCGTCAGTCTCATAATCTGAAGGTCGTGAGTTCGATCCTCACCCGGGGCAAGGCGGTTTCTTCCTTTTTTTTTTTTTTTTTTTTGCCATTGGGCGTCAGTGACGGGGATTTCCACCCTAGGATATGGCCCAATGATAGAACAAATCATCCGCCTCAGTAGAACCACATGTACAACGTACGTTAAAAAAAAAACTTCCACTTTTGGTGGAGCGTTGATTAAAACCATTTCAAATTTTCAAGGTCATCCATTATACAAATCCATTCGGGCTGTTCCCTTTGGCTATCGAGGACATCTGATATAAATCTTCATGAAAAACCGCCTCGCAGGGCGAACAGCCACGCTCGCGTTTCGAACTGCCATTCGCACATTCAACAGAATGCAGTCCCAGTAGCATCGTCATCATCATCATTATCAGCCTGACAATACCCACTGCAGGGCGAAGGCCTCTCCCATATTTTTTTCAATTAACCCGGTTCTGTGCCAGTTGCATCCCAGTAGCATAGACATATCCAAAGGTACGCTGTCCTTTTTCGAACAAGGTATAGGAACCGGATACCATGAGACGACAACGGGAAGTCATTTTTTTTTTTTTTTTTTTTAAAGTTCGTTAGAGGATGTCCCATAGGAAAGTCGCGTCCCAGCATCCTAGAAAGGTGTTCAGTGGTGTCCGGTTTCCTACAGAGAAGACAATTTACAGACCAAGGAAAAAAAAAAAGCCCTTTTCTTCCAGCGAGTGCTTAGCCGTCTAGTCAAGCCGGCAATAAAAAAAAAAAATCCCCTCGATAGAACGACCGAAGTGGATTTGTGTAATAGATGACCTTGCAAATTTGAAACTGTGCTGTGTTGTTTTTTTTTTTTTTTTCTTTGGCGCATAAGCAACTAAGGACATCATGCACCAAGAGCAAGGTTAAAATTTGTTTTATGAAAGAAGGGGAAAACGGGTGTGTTAAAGACTAGTTTGTTCAGAAAGTCACCTCCTTTAAGGAAACTAAAAGCACTTGTCTACTATTGCGCTTTCTCCTAAAAGTAAGCTGGGGTGGAAAGGAAGGTGGAGTGGAAAGCGATGGCATGATTGTGGACAATAGTAAAATGCTTTCTCCGCAGTGACTCAAGTTTTGGGCATGTAATTAGAATGTAGTTAACTCCTCTCCGCATTATTCACAAGTGGGCTTATTGTGCTCCTTTAGTAAAATGTGTGTCCTATACGGAGACGACATAGTGTCACTTCTAAGAAGCGCTGTGTGCTCGATTTCCATTCTTCTATTACAGGCGAAATTTATTATTTTCTTCATTATTCCACATAGACTGCCACTTATCTTTCTGTTTACACTTGATTGGCTTCAGGCGGAATGCTGACTTTCTCAATATTTTTACTGCGAGCTTGTGCGGCGCAATTGTCCGCTTTCTCATTGCTGTCAATTCCTACGTGACTTGGCACCCAACAGAATGTTATGTTATGTCCCTGTGTTGTTATCTTTGTTATATTGTGTATTATATAGCCAACTAACAGCATTACTGCATTTCTGGAATTCGGAACTGCAAGTACGCCCAGCGAATCTGTGCAAATAACGCTATTCTGACTACTGGAAGGCGCTATTCTGAAAGGCGAACACCCTTAATGGCTCATACTGTCGTCAACAAAAGCTGTCCGCGTGAGTGACCTGATTGGTCGACAGAGAAGTGATGTCACCAGCAGCCAAATTCTTGTCTAGCGTTCCTGCCATCTGCAACCTCACACTTGAACGCGCGCCAAGGAACGCCACGCGACAGACGCGATGGTGTACCGTCCAAACGCACACTTGTCGGAGAAAGTGTGACAGGTACTGCGCCTTTTCTTTCCAAACCAATTATAATTATATGTAGCGCTCCAACGAACATCAATAGAAGGCAAACAATGAGAGGCAAATAATAGGAGAGGAAGAGTAGGCTTTCGTCATTCCCTCTGAAGAGACATCTAAGAGTCCCTCTTCTCTTTTTCTTTCTGAATAATTATTCTTACACCGTGGCCGTGAAAAACGTACGAATGTACAAGAAAGAAATAGGAGAAAGAAAAAGTAAGCTTGAGGTTACCAGTAAAAACAAACACGGAGCTGCCATGATACGCGTGCGTGCCGAGGGTCCCTGAAGTGCCCACTAAGAAGTGACGAAAAGAAGTACGCGACTTGGAATGAAATCAAACAAATAAAGTACAAAAATGAGGTAACGAATGACACTGACATAATTCAGTCAACTTTTGTTGAGCAGTACCGGGAATCGCTTGGGCGACAACACATCCAAGAAGAGGGATTTAGAAATACAGGTGTGGACAAAAGTAAACCGAGCACTCTCTTTTCTTCAAACATTTTTCACGCCTACTATAATTGAAACTGGCAGTCGCGGTATGTACGAATCGATAGTAGACGCCAGTGCCTTTTCACTTGGACAAATGTTTTCTTAACTGTAGTGTAGGAGGGGTGATTTTATTTTGAACGAAAAAGCATATGCTCCGTTATGTCCGCACCTGTACGTTCTTGTCCCGCATGCTGAAGCTAGAAGAGCAAACTAACAAAGGAATCTGAAGAGGCCAATCAGCATGAGAAAAATTGAAAGATATTGAAGAATTAGTGCTGAAAAATCTCCAGGTCTAGACGGCTTAGGTGCTGACTTCGATAAGCGTTTCAAAGGAGAAATCATTCAGGTTCTTCATTGCGTCTTTACCGAAATTTATGGCACAAAGAAAATACCTAAAAGCGAGGACCAGACTAAATTGCTGTCGGTTGGGGCTTATCGTCCGATAAGCCTCACAAATGTTGATTATAAAGCGTTTATGAATATTCTTGCCAGAAGAGTGCAAAATGTTATAAAAGACCTTGTAGGGAAACACCAAACACGCGGAATTAAAGGCCGCACCATCGGAACAAATGTTCCCATTGCAAGAATTGTTTTTGAATGTTGTGACGCCTTCGTAGAACGAGCTGCTATGATGCAGCTTAATCTTGCGAAGGCTTTCGATAGAGTGTCGCACGAAATTCTTTTCGCAATACTAGAACATGTAAATGTTGGCTCGGTGATATCAAAGTGTGTGGATGGCGTATGAAAACTGTGTCGCATGTATGATTGTGAATAGGCAGTTATCAGAATGTGTGCCTGTTTGTTCTTCAATACGGCAAGGTTGTTCACTTTCACCTCTGCTTTTCGCTATTTATCTTGAGCCGTTTCTGTTATCATTGATACATAATGAATATGTCTACGGGTTCACTCTCCAGTCTATGCAGGTAAAAGTACTGGCTTATGCAGATGATATCGCAGTTTTTTGCGCAGATTGGCAAGGCGTTAAAGAAGTCGTTCGAGTTGCTTGTGATTACTGCATAAAGACAGGGTGTGAAATCAATTGGGAGAAGAGCATTGTTTGTTGGCACGGTGAATAGGATAATACACTGACAATGTCTGCTAATATACTGTGGGCGACTGTTCCATCGAAGTACTTGGGTGTACCCTTGTAAGACCCTTGTAAGACCAGCGGAGAGTTGAGGAACGACACAATGCAGAAGACTAAGCCAAAAGCGGATGGGTGGAAAGGGCGCCACCTCTCCGTGTTCGCACGTGCCAGTGTGTGCAATGTGTTTTTAATTAACAAAATATGGTATTTCCTGCCATTTTGTGCATCTCTCGCTCGAATGTGCAGAAACTGCATAGAGTATTTGCAGTTTTTATTTGGAGCTCAAATTGGGAGCAAACTAGCCGTACTAATCTGTTTCTTCCCATGAAAAGGGGTAGCCTGGGTCTTTCCAGCGTGTTTCTGAGACAAGTTGTGTCACAATTTTTTTTTTTTGCGCGATCAAACAAACCCTCTGTTGAGCACAATGCTGCAGATGTGCTTAGGTAATGTGATACCGGACTTTGTTGCGTCTAGTTATCCGGCCAGAAATCGGGCTGTCACACAATTTTTACGAGAAGTTGTTTTTGCCTTACAAATTTTGCGTGCACCTGTACCCAGAAAAAAAATTGTATAATAACTTGCTCAACCTCTTTGTACCACTACCACTCCTATATGAATCCATATTTTGTGGAGGCCCAGGACAAGATGTCAAAGAGAGATAGGAAGATGCCGGTCAAGACGACCGTCAAATCGTTTTTCTTCAAGAGTCACTCTCGCACCCTTCCCGTAAAAACGTGGCTTAATGGTAAAGGTATATTTGTACTTTGGACCCTCAATTACTGCACAATCTAAAAAAAAAAAAAAAAAACAGAGTCTATCGATCAAGATTTTATAGACTGCTGGAATCCTGTTTTTCACTGGGATATATTATACAAACTTAAAGAACTACCCATTAATACTTACGGCATCCGGTTTCTACCTGTACAAAGTGACGAGGTCCCATACGACATGATTATGGTGCTGGGCCTCCACAGCATTTGGAAAACACGGATGACATTTAGGCACGCAGAAGAAAATATATGATCTGTCAGGGACAACTTCATTGAAAGTGTAATGTTACTCAGATGTTCTCCGTAATCGGCCTCAGCAACCTCAGTGGATGGATGTGGTCGACGGACTGATCAAGATAAAAATTAATACATCGTTTTAGCCAAAGGTAGGCTAGCGATTTTTATGTCTGTACGTACTTTTCTGACCGGCAATAACAACAAACAAACAAAAAAAAAAACCCTCGGTACCACAGCAGGCAACGCGTCAGTCACAAAATCTGAAGGTCGTGAGTTCGATCCTCACCCGGGGCAAGGCGGTTTCATGTGCTGTGTTTCATTCAACGTTAACAGTAATGAGTACTTTTTTTATTTGTTGCAGGGCACCGACAAGGAACAACTAAATAGTTGGTAATACAGAACGCGAGAGAGGTCGCAAAAGATGTTTACACACCATTTCGGCTGCAGGAATTGTCGTATTAAAATTCCTTAAGCTGCGTCAAAGATTCATCTTTAACAGCCATCCAGGAAACTATATGATTGTGCAATGCTCGCAAGAACAATTGTGTGCAATTCGCTTTCAGTTGCAAAAATGTTTTACGTGATGCAATTAAGCGTCATGTTTGACGACCCTATCTATATGCAAAGAATAAAAAGACATGTTCGCGACATTTACTTCGTCTTCAATATGGGAAGGTAAAGTCTAGCAATCTGTTTCACAAGGTGGAGAATGGAAGGCAGTGGTTGTCACATTTGTTCATTAGGCCGATAATAATGGGATCTTTCTAAAAGCGAAAGTTTTTCCTACTCTCCTCCGTAGCTTCTTCGCCGTGTACGAGTGTTTGTTCTTGAAACGAAGAGGAGAAACCACGTGGCAGCTATGACATCACTCAGTCGCAGCAGACGAAGCCGAGGTAACCGCGCGCTCGCCTCTGCCTAGTCACGTGGCAACTTTGACATCGCTCAACCGCTGGATGAGCGGCTGCGAACATTAAGGAATTGTTGAAAATTATAGACTAGGAAAAAGACTGATGCCACCACCGGACCGTAGCCTGACAAAGAGGCT
>NC_139344.1:86873073-86930573 GCF_055883805.1 Amblyomma maculatum | reverse complement strand
TGGGATCAAATATAGGATTCGACTGGTTACAAATGCATGTGTTAGCCGCGAGGCATCTTTGCGTCGTAGCCCCCCGCGTTTGTTTGAGACTCGGCAAATCATGCGGTCCACCTGGTCTCCCACCTTGCGGAGTTTGGCCAGTGTTGCCGCTGGTTGCTTACTTTGGTGTATGAAGAGTCCCAGTGCTCGGACTTCAGTGCGTTCCGGAATTAGACTTGTCTCGAGGGAGAATGCAAGTTTAGTTATGTCCTTTGGTGAAAGGCGTATGTATACGAATTCTGATTTCTGGGGTGATCATTAGAGACCGCAGTGTTGAGCATATTGGTCCACCATGGTCGTCGCCTGTTGCAAGCCGTCTTCAATGTCTCCAAGAGAGCTGTGTTGCCCACAAGGTGATGTCGGCGTAAAGCACGTGCTGCACTCCGGCGACTGCACCCAATTGGGTTGGCAGGTTTTTCATTGCCAGATTGAATAACAGGGAAGATAACACTGCGCCCTTTGGTGTACCCCTGGTTCCTAAGGGGAAGGGTCCATGTTCTTTGTCTTAAATTTTTATGTAGGATTGTCTATCTGTTAGGAATTGATGAATGTATTGAAATGCGTGCTTGCCACAGTTTGTTTGGGAGAAATGGCTGAGAGTAACCTCGTGCGTAACGTTGTCGAATGCACCTTTCAGGTCCAAGGAGAGTACGACCTTGTCACTGTTAGGGCATTCGACGGAGTCAAATACTTCTCGATTGCGCTGTAGTGAGACATCTTGTGCGGACTTGTTTGGGCGAAATCCAAACATGGTGTCTGCGAAAATGTGTTGGGATTTCATGAAATCGGACAACCTGTCACGTGACTGTCTCCATGAGTTTACCCATACATGACGTTAGGGGGGTGGGCGGAGATTGTCCGTATTTATGGTTTTGCCAGTTTTGGGGATAAGTGTGACCAGAGCGGTTTTTCATTCTTTGGGGTGTGGCTCTTCCCCAGTCCAACTTCTCCAATAGAGACAAGTGTGCTGAATCGGGAAGGTTGGCTATTATTTTAACTGTGATTTTGTCCCCACCCGGTGCAGCGCCACCTGGCCAGAGGCCGCCCTTAGATCGTGAGGCTGGAATGGCTTATCCAGCTCGGCGTTCTCAGACCCTGCATAGGAGTATGCCGGTCCACGGGGTCCTAGATGGTGTACATATATTGGTCCCTAAGCTTATGTGCCAGTTGTGTTGTGCTGACTTGAAAGCTGTTTATTGCCCTTTGGGGATGTTTTTGGGTTCCTGTGCGTGTTTGTGCTGGGTCGATTACAGCTCGGAAAGGTCGCCTATAGTGTTCCGGCTAGACATTTTTTCGCGCCCGTGTTGTATCGGGTCACCCAGTTTGAGTCGGTATAGTTAGGTCGCGTACTCGGCCGCTTGTTGGGTGAGCGCTGCGATACGAGCTTTAAATTTCGGGTTATGTTTCTGCCGGCGCCACTGCCGTGTGAGGCTGTGTCGGGCCTTCCATAGGTGGATGAGATGGTTGTCCACATCCGTCACCGCCTCAGAGAGCTGAATTTGAGTTTTGGTTGAGCGAATGCTGGAGACCAATTGCTGGGACCAGGTTTGGTATCCTTGCTCGCGTATAGATGTTGTGGTATTGCAGTTTTCCCTAAATTTAGTCTAGTTTGGGAGTCGGGCTTGTGTTGTGGGTTTGGTAAAAGGTCGCGTCCTAATTGTAGCATTGAGAAGGCAGTGGTCGCTACCAAGAGACTCCTCGATATTGACCTAGCCTGCATATCGTATGTTTCGGGTAAAGGTCACGTCTGGGCATGTGTCTCGAGTCACAGAGTTGCCTATGCGTGTTGGATGGTCGGAGTCGGTGTGACAAGTGAGGCCCAGAGTTGACGCAAGCTCCGCTAGTTTGCGTCCCCTTTTCTCTTCACGGTGGTAGCCCCACAATTGGCTGGGAGTGTTGAAGTCCCAGACAATCAGAAGGGGATCATGCCCTGCTTGTCGTAGCGCTTGGCTGAATATGTCCGAGAATGATACGTTTAGTAGCTTTGGGTTACAATAAACATTTAATATGTGTAATGATGGGTCCTGTTAGCGGAATGGTAGGAGGGTCACCATTAGGTAGGAGTAGTCAAGTTGTAGGTCTAAGGAAACCTGGTTGGCTGTTTAATTTTTGTTAACACACAGACAGGTTAGAGGGTCCTGCTAGAACGTCGTGCAATTTAGTTAGTCTGGCATTTCTCCCCGGCTCTTGAAGAGCAACCACGGCTGCCAGCTGTTCGAAAGTTGAGAGGAAAAGCCGAAGATCAGCCCGTTTGTTACGGGATCGGAGTCCTTAACAGTTACATTGAATGACAGTAATTTTGGTTTCAGAAGCTAATTTGGAAGGGGAGAGCGCTTACATTAGGGGTGTCCTGCCATGCTGGTGCTGAGCGGTGGGGGTGATGGTGGGTGCATGTGGGCTTGGCCCAGAACTGGTTATGTGGGGCGGAAATTCAGCACCTGTAGGGATTTCAGTATTGTCTTCCTCCTCGTTGAGATCAACATCACGGCAGTACTGTTTGGTTGGCCTGTCAGAGACACCTCTAATGGGGCCGGCTCGTCTGGTAAGGCGGGTTTGGGTTGCAATGCGTTGGCCGATCAGGGGGAGCTTCCATGATCTGGGTGAAGAAATTATCTAGCGCTGTCCTGATCAGGGTTTCTATTTTGGTATTTAGACGGGCTTCGTCGTTGGCGGGCATGTGTTCCGACGCCGTCCCTATCTCGGTCTCCATAGCTTCACTTGGTAGGTGCGCTAGGGGGAGCTGGGGTTGCTTTGGCTTCTAGAGCTTCAATTTCGGTCAGTATAGCATTCCATTTTGTGCTACAATTTTGGCATTTTGCGCTCGGAGATAAGCGACCTGTTTGTTTCGTCCGGCGTCATCCATTGAGTGAGGGGGAGTGGGTGAGAGGAGGAGTAAGCAACCCTGCCCGAGCCACTCGCATGGTTTGTCGCTTTTGGTAACGTTAGCCCAGGAACCGGTCGTGTTGCTCTTATCTTGGGGATGGGCTTGCTCCTTCTTGTCGTTGTGTGGGAGCGGTGAGGATTTTTTCTTGCCCTTGCCATGCTTCTCGTTGAGTGGCGTCCGTTGTTTTGAGCCGGAGACGGGGTGAGTCATCGCCGTTGCCGGTGTCGACGGACTGGCGAGGTCGCTTTCCCGCCTCGTTGGATTTCTTCTTGGCGGCGGCTACTAGGCGTAGCCGCCGCCACAAACCGCACATTTTCGTACGCATTTGTGAGGGGCCCGCACCCCCTCCACAATGGGAGCTTGCTGTCCACACAGGCCACACCTATTTTGAGCTGGGTTAGGGCAACAGTCTGCCCGATGACCGACAGTTCTGCATATGCTGCAGGCCGGGATAATGCGCCGATATGGCCGCACTGGGATGACCATTGATTTATAGTGCACAAACCTAGGCTTTATAGTACCGGAGAAGGCGAGCCGGGCTTTGTTTGAATTGCCGAACTTGCGTACGCCAAGTATGGTGCCGTTCCTCCATTGAATTCGCTGTTTAAGGGATTCAGACTTTTCTTCGTTGGCCACTTTGATGACCCCGTGACAAACGTTTTCTGAATTTTGCTTGATGTGGCCACGGAGAGGCACATTGCCTTTGGTTGAGTTGATCGAGAAGTCGCCTACCCCTCGGTCTGGTACATGGGCATTTCGCGTGCTGGAGAGAATTAGGTTTTGCTCCTTGGAAAGGAAGAAGCTTAAATCGATTTTTATTCGCGCTCCGAGGAAGGAGCTAAAGGCGTCATCGAGTTCGCCGTATTGGAAAATGTCCCAGACGGCCACTGGTACCCGTGGCTTGATGACGACGACGAAGTCATCTTGATGAAACTTGCATGGGCAGAGGTTTAGGCCTTCATTTGGGCAAGGTGTTTTGCGATTTTGGGTCGCCGTTCTTCCTTATGTGCAAGGTGGAGACTTGTTGGGTAGTGTCAGTCTTCCCGGTGGTCGATGTGGCATTGGCTGCCATCTTGATTTTCCGAGAAGTACTGTATTCGACTATTTGGAAAACTAATTTGTTGCGGAAGTTGTTCGCTGTTGCCGAATTTCGTCCTTCTGCAGCGGGGACAATGGACCAGGACATGGCGTCCGGGTCGTATCCGCGTTGGAGAGGTGTTGCTTCCATTCTGATGTGAGCAGCGGCTCCTCCCCGGCCCTCGAGCGCCAGCGCGGCCGCTGTTAGGCTTAGCGCCGGAGTTATGGGGCGTGAAGTTGAAAACCACTCCAGAGTTGAAAAAACAGGCCCACCTGTAAAAAAAAGGTGTCCACGGGTGCCGGTCAGTTTGCTGTATCCACAGGGAGCAAACTTTTCGGGGTCTGAAGGCTTAATCCGCAGTAATTGTCGAAAGTTGACGGAGCCGAAAAGTCGTTCGTCTTCTATTCGCCGCGCCGGTGGCGAAAGGAGCATAATGGCCGACGCCTGGCGCGAGCAGAAGCCAGCTGGGCCGCCACTATGGACAGAAACCCGGCATATACTACGTGGAGGCCTCCGGCCCTCATCACGGGGTGGTAAACAGCTGCAGTCATCCACTAGTCCAAAACGATATAGATGGCCTTACTTTCCAAGCACGTGACATGACACATGTGGAGGAGGTCGCCATTATACTAGCAGCATGTCACGCCACCTCCAAAACAGTAATTTCCGAGAAGGATAAGAATTTCGATTTCGGGACAGGCCGCCGTTGAAAACTGGCTCTGGCAGTGTTTAATGCTAGAAATCCTAACTAGTGATGGAGGCCGAATGAGGCATATACTCTACTGAAGGACGGGCATGTACCCTGTTATCGAGGTTTAGCGGAGAGGTGAGAACTAGCAGTAGGTTTTCTTGTGAATAAGAATAGATAGCTAGCAATATAGATTAATTCTATAGCATCAATGAGAGGGTGGCAGGCATCGTAATTAAGCTTAGTAAGCGGTATAAGCTGAAGATTGTACAGGTCTACGCACCTACAGGTAGTCATGATGACCAGGCAGTCGAAAGCATCTGCGAAGATGTAGCATTGGCAATGGGGAAGTAAAAACGCAGTATATCGTACTGATGGGATGCCAAGGTAGGCAGAAAACAAGCTGGAGACCAGGCAGGGGGCATCGGGTCAAGGAATAGCAGGGGGAAGTATTAGTTGAGTTTGCTGAACGAAATAACTTGCGAATCATGAATACCTTCTTCAGCAAACGGAAGAACTGGAAGTGGATATAGAAAAGCCCTAATGGGGACACTAAAAATGAAATTGACTTTATACTCTGTTCTAACCGTATAAATGTGCAGGATGTAATGATAAGCGGAAAGGTTCGATGCAGTGACCACAGAATGGTAAGGTCTCGAATAACCTGAATTTGAAGAGGGAACGGAACAGATTGGTAAGAAAGAAGTCCATCATTGAATTAGCGGTGAGGGGGAGGGCAGAATTCAAGATCTCGCTAGAGAATAGGTATCCAGCTTTAACCGAGGACGACGACCTTAGCTTAGAAGAAATGAACAATTAACTTCAGAGATATTGCTAAGTGTGCGGTAGAGTAGGCGGTAGGATATGTATGTATAACTTTAATGAGATCCCGGCAAACGACGGTTTAATGCGTCGTGACGCTGGCCAAGCGTCGATCCGGGGTTAAGCCCTACTCTGCATTACCCCATTTGGGCCCGTTGTGGTGAGCCGTGAGGCTAGTGCTTTTCGAGCGCATCCTAAGCCTAAGGTTTAGGTAACTAGAGGTTTGTTGAAGGACGGAGGGCATATCGTGCTAGAAAAGCTGGCCACCCTGTATGCCCAATGCCTGATGACATCGAAAGTACCGGGATCATGGAAGAACGCTAACATTATCTTAATACATAAGAGGGGACGCTAAGGACATGAAAAAGTACAGAAAAATCAGCTTACTATCCGTTACGTACAAGGTATTTACTAAGGAAATCACTAATAGGATCAGGATAATCTTAGACTTTTATCAACCAAAGGATCAAGCAGGATTCCGGAAAGGGTACTCTATCGATCACATCCACACTATCAACCAGGTGATAGAGAAGTGCTCGGAATATAACCAGTCCCTAAACACAGTATTCACAAAAATGAGTGTGTAAAGTACATGTTCCAGTTGTTTACTTAGGTAAAGTCAATCAATAAATGTTGTTGATATCCAGCCCACACATATCAAATAGTGGCACTCCGAATTGTTGACTGGGTGTACTGATGTTGACTGACGAATTGTATTGAAGTTGTTGACTTGGCACAGGTTGTCGACACAACACTAATTCTGCGATGCACATTCACGTTGTTGACTGAGTGTGCTGCTGTTGTAAAGTTTACAAGTTGTATCACAGTTGTTTACTGCACACAAAATGTCAACCTTGCTGTATAAGCATACTACGTCAGCTATTGTACAGTAGTAAGCAAGTGACATATACGCAAACGATTCAATTTATATGAGGCAGGTCTGATCAGTTGTCTTGTTTATTTGGAAGAATATTTATTGAAATAATGTGGCATTATTTGAACATAAGCACAATGTCACCATTGCAGTGTCAGAAAACCTCACACTGCACCACCATACCAATTTATACAAGCGACTACGGGATTACTTCGTGACGCGGTAGGCCACATGTATCAAGCGCCAGTGTATGCGTTCCCTGGATTAAGAGCTACGGTTGCAGTCTTCTGGTGCAGCCTGACTCCCTCCACACAAACCACAGTACTCGGAACAGTTGTATACATCGAATTTGGTTTGAAAGTAAAACCCTATGGTTTGTGGTATACAAATAAAATTACATTTAAATAAAAGCTTCACATTGAATACTTCGAATTACTAATAAAACGTAAACATATCAATTAGCGACCGAATCGTGGACCGCCGAA
This sequence comes from Amblyomma maculatum, assembly GCF_055883805.1. Taxonomy (NCBI): domain Eukaryota; kingdom Metazoa; phylum Arthropoda; class Arachnida; order Ixodida; family Ixodidae; genus Amblyomma; species Amblyomma maculatum. The sequence continues at coordinate 86,923,703 of NC_139344.1, read as the reverse complement.
ACCCCTCAAACGAATCTAATTTTGATTTGGGACGTTTACTAAGGGGGACATAACTCTGTAACGGGAAGCAAAATAAACAAACGGGAGTAGTATCAAACGATTTGTCGTGATAAGATCTATCGGAAATGATGAGTTGTATATGTCAATCACGTGATCGTAATTTCTCAGCTAGGTGCCGCTAGATGGCATATGCGTGAGTATATAGAGCCGCCTTCTTAGAAGCTCAACTTTTCTTCTCAGCATATTAAACGATAATTTACTTGTTAACAGGCTATCGCATTGAAACTGATTCTATTATTTTTGAGAAGTGAAATGCGAGAAAATCCAAACATGTGTTATCATTTGCAACACGTTTTTGGTTTTTTGTGCCAGAAGGGTAAAATGAAATAAACATAGAAGCAGACTCATCAGCAGATAAAAAGCACTAAAGTAAGCAAGAGCAAAATCACTAGCAAGAAAAAAGCTAACGGAGTCAAGCTATGAACTAAGGTCTTCCTGAGAAGTTTTGAGATAATCTGTATGTTTCACCAGTCAACCCATTGTTAACAAAATTTATACACATGGTAATCAACAACTATATGTATTCAGTTAGGTCAAAGCATGGCTAACAAACTTTACACAAATGTTAGTCAACAACTACGCTATTGACGAAAGGTAATTATTCATTTTGTTTACACTTGTTGACCCCAGTCAACAACCTGTGTGGAAGCTGTTGACTCCACAAGTTTTTCACAGTCTGTCAACTCTCTGTCAATGCTCATTTTTGTAAGGGATTGACTACGAGAATGCATTTGACTCGTCGAAACCTCAGCAGTCATGCAGGCGTTGCAAGATCAGGGTGTAGGTGAGCTATATGTGAAAATATACTGGAAGATATCTATAGCGGCTGCACAGCAACCATAGTTCCGCATAAATAAAGTGATAAAATTTCAATTAAGAACTGTGTTATTCAAGGAGACACGGTCTCCCCAGTGCTATTTACCGCTTGCTTAAAGGGTGTATTCAAAGACATGGAATGGGAGCAGGTAGGCATCAGGGTTGATGGTGATTCGACATTGCCTTGTAAGTAACTCAGGGGACAAATTACAACTAATGATTATTGATCTAGACAGGAGAAGCAGAAAGGTAGGCCTAAAATTAATATACAAAAGACTAAATGTTGAACCACCTGGTCAATTCCTAGTCGTCGCTAGGCTTATTTTGTTTCGCATCGATGGTACAGTAGCAGTAGTACATGAAACGCCGCTGTCAAATTCCTTCGTGCTATAGTAAATGGTCTACACATAGAACTGCCTAACTCTCAATCCCATTCTCTAACAATAAAAGCAAAATATGATTAACTTCGGTTTCACTTTTTAGCGGAGGTGGCGTGCAAGCGGACCGGAGCAGCCGTGTGCCTCGATGCGCGCCCGTTCTCACCAAGGCACCCTAGCCGTGCCGCAACGGCGGCAGGTGGCTGTGAGCAGAACCTTGCTTGCATCGCAGCTGTCGCTTCTATATCAACCACTCGGTGCGGCTCAGCAATCCTCAGGAAGGATTCAGTATTGACATGTCGCTTATTTTTTACTGGGACAACAAACTTTAGCACACTTTTCTAAAGTTTTGCGTATTGTCGGCGCGCAGACTCGGAACTGCAGCCGGCGCGGAGCGGTAGCAAGTGCTGCCATCTAACGGTGGTCGCGCCCAGGAGCGGCCGTTCGCCCGGCAGCCGGCGAAAATATCTGGTCCGGCTTGATAGCCGGCGAACGGCCGCTGGGCGGCAGTTCGTAAGGTTTGCCGCGGGAAAATCGCTCCATATGGGTCGGCCTTAAGAGGTATCGAGTTCGAAGCGAAGGTTTTTTAATGTAGTTGAACTGATCTCGAACCGGGCATCCTGGAGAGTGAAGTTGAATGGGCCTTAGCCAGCCTTGCTAAGAACAAAGCTAGCGGAATTGATGGCATTCCAGCCGAGTTGCTTCAAAACCTCAACCATATGACGACGCTGTTAACGTTCTGTATACATTATGTCAGCAAATTTGGACAACCCTGCAGTGGCCACAAGATTGGAGGAGGTCAGTTTACATCCCCATTCCAAAGAAAGACAGTGCCAAAGATTGTTCCAACTACCGCACGATCGCGCTTATTTCGCATGCTAGCAAGGTGGTGTTGAAAATCCTCCAAGGTAGGCTGCAGCAACATGTGGATCGGGAGCTTCCGGACGTGCAAGCTGGGTTTCGCAAGGGCAGAGGAACTAGGGACCAGATTTCCAACCTTCGCTGGATCATGGAAAAAGCAAGAGTTCCAGAAACCCATCTTCTTCTGCTTTATTGATTATGCGAAAGCGTTTGACTGCATAGATCACAGCAGATTGTGGCAAGCTCTCCAAGAGATGGGAGTTCCAAATCACCTCATCTGTCTCCTCAGGAACCTGTATGAAGGGCAAGAGGCCACAGGCAGAACTGGGCATGGTCTTACTGAACTGCTTCGTTACTTTTCAGCTTTTACTTTTTATCCGAGGCATTTTTTTTCTCCGGGCGACCAGTGCCACCAGTGCGACGCGTGCCAGTATGCCGCGCCCCAGGACGCACAGTCTCCAGCGTCATACAGGGCCTATAATCAGGTATGGCACTAGGGCGCTATGACCCAGCGGAACTGGTTTTTGCAATAGGGATGCGGCAGTGGAATATGCTATTTTAGCTTTCATGTGTGTGTTAATCCACAGCAATATATTCGCAACATTGTTTTGTATGCTTATTCTCGAGTGGTAACTGTACGGGAAGCTTGACACAACAGATAGTCGAGGCTTGCAACCGCTAGTGGAAACCCTCCTTCCGAAAGGGAACTGCCCAAATTCGCTAGTGGTCAATAAAGAAAAAATCGGGTACATGCCCGCTGCTCATCTGCGATTTTTTTCGAGCGAATAATCGTATTTTCGCGTAGGACATTATATCGCTAGAAAATAGCTCTACCGGGTGCATTGCAGCTGCTCTCAAAATACAACATACTGAATCCAACAATTATTGCAGTTTCCATTACCCAAAAAATATGGTCGGCGTAAACTTGTCGCTTTTCGCAGATCGACCCACTGCGCTCGGAGCTTTTTGTTTTGCGGGAACTTGTGGAAACGGACATCGTCGCAGCCGAAGGTGCTCGTACATCAGAAGGCATATCAGTACCGCATGTTGGGACGGGTGTTCAACTCAAGCCACACGTTGAACTTCCGCAGCCTTGAAACACGAGCAACAACACAGGCTAAAAACACACTCGGGCCGCTCGGGCTACTGGGAGCGCCTGGCTTATCCTCACGGTGACGTCACGCACACCGGCGCGCGTGAGGCTTCACTCTCCTCTCTTGCGCCGTCGTGGGCCGCGGGAAGTTTGAACGATGAGCTTTCAATCGCTGATTGCTCTGGTGTTTTCGCAATAATCGTAAAAATAACTACAGATCTGGCCAACAATGAGTCTACTTCAGTACACTGGAAGGTGAGCAAGTTTGAAAACCACTGCATTTCCCTTCAATAATACAGTGGTCACTGCCCAGTGTGTCCTGCGCATTAAGCCAGTCGACGTGCTGAATATTGCGGGTAAGAGTCAAATCAGGGCATGTATCTCCGGTTACTGAGTTGCCCATGCGAGTGGGATTGGCCGGATCGGTGTGGAGGGTAAGACCGAGGGTCGAAATTAGTTCCGCCAATTTTTTTCTTCGGGGTTCCTCCCTAAGGTAGCCCCATGCCGACACGGAGCATTGAAATCTCCTACAATGAGTAGGGGGTCGCGTCCAGCCACGCGCATTGCTTCTGTAAAGAGCTTGGAAAAAGTTACATCATTAAGTTTTGGGGGGCAATATACAGGGTGTTTCAAGCTGACTTTAGCCAAGGGTCAAAAAATGGAACGTTTGAGATAGGCCAGAGAAACCACCTGTATACAGCTGCCAGCCATCTAGTGCACCACAGGCAATTTTTTGTATCGCAATTAACTAATAAGTAATTAAGATATTTCTTTTAATTTGTCAATAATTGCCTTTAGACAACAAATGTGATATGCAGAGTTGGAGAGCATCTTCTAAAACCCCCTTTCCATCTATTTCCGACAAAGAAAGCCTCACGTGTATCCTTTTTCCAAGCCTTAAAGAAAGCCCGTGAAATAAAAAAAAAAATATCACGTGACAGGCGCATTCGTGCGCCACGATTGTGCTGCTCTCAACCTGGCTTTCAGTGAACGAAATCAGCTGCGGCATTGGCTCCCAGACCCCGTTTAGCGGCAGGCCGATATGTCTGCGGTGGTTCTTCGTCCGCTTCACGCAGCCGAAGCGCGTGACGATGCAAGTCTCAACGAGCTCACCGCGCCGGCTGCAACCAACGCCAACAATCAGCCTGCCGCTGGGACTGGGCTGTCGAGTCACGGCTGCAGCTGATTGCGTTCACTCGAGCCACGATTGAGAGCATCGCAATCGTGGCGCATGAATGCGCCAGTCACGTGATATTTTTTGCATTTCGCGGGCTTTCTTTAGGGCTTGAAACACGATACGAGGCTTTCTTTATCGGAAATAGATGGAATGGGGGTTTTAGAAGATGCTCGCCAACTCTGCAAATAACATCTGTTGTCTAAAGGCAATAGTAAGTAAATTAGAAAAATTATCTTAATTACTAATTAGTTATATGCAAAACAAAAAATTGCCGATGGTGCGTCAGATGGCTGGCGGGTGTACACAGGTGGTTTCTCCGGCCTATCTCAAATGTTTCTTTTTTAACCCTTGGCTAAAGTTAGCTTGGACACTCTTTATATTAAGTACATGAATCGGGGGGGGGGGAAGGGGGGTCTTTGCTTCGCAAAGGTAAGACTGTGATCATGAGAGGAGTATTCGGGAAACGATGGAAGGGTGACCTCTTGTGTTGTGTAGTCTTTGTGGACTAGAATGCAGGTTTATGTGTCCCTCTGGAAAGTCTGATAGTGAGTTTGGCGTTGGCTCCTGGCTCTTGAATGTCGACCAGGGCCACGAGGAACTCAAATGTTTCAACGTAAAGGCGAAGGTGCGCTCGCTTCTCCCGGTCCTTGAAACCTCTGCAATTCCACTGGGTTAATGTGAAAGGATGTGTTTGCGTGGATGCTCGCGATCTAAGACTGGGGGCCATGATCACAGCTTGAGGGGGTGAAGGATGATACTGCATTAAAAAGGTTCGGTCCGCTGGCGCCCGCTGCCTCGCGGATGGCGCATTCCTCATTATCAGAATTGTCAATGCGACGAGATAATTTTTCGGGATGGTGGTGGTGACAAACTTTATAAGGCGAGCCTTCGTTGTAACATCCTAGTGATGGGATGGCTCTTGAATGCGTGTCGTGGCCGGCAGGTGATGCTTCCCGGCGACTTCCAAAGCCCAGTCCAGCAGCTGCAGTTCCAAAGCCCAGTCCACCAGTCCACACCGCAGCCTCCCATCGCTCGAGGTCTGTGAGTTGCCATTCGGCTGGTGGAAGATGCTCAGAGCAAGAATAAAGAATGTGAGCAAAATCCGCTTTTGGAGCACCGCAGAGGATGCACTCCGGCGTGAACAGTTCCGGGTGAACAAGGGCTAAGTAGGCAGGGGAGAGGAAAGTGCGCGATTGTAGCTGGTGCCACGTCACCTGCTGCAATTTAGTGAGACTTGTGTGGAGGGGGATAGGAAAGACGTTGTTCACGGTAGTGCACAGTGATCTCGTGGTAACGACCATACGATCTCGAGCGTCTCCACAAGTGGCGACGGTTCCTGCTCGGCTGACGAAACCTCGAGCTAAAGAATGAGCCGCCTCGTTACCTGGGTGGCCGGCATGGGCCGGAACCCAAAGAAGCTGAATAAGTCGGATAGGGACGGGAGACTGGCTAAGAAGCCGGAACGCGGGTTCATGTTTCACACCGCTGTCTTCGAATCGGTGAAAATGAGGGTCGCCGATGTAGTAGCGATTGCTAGGGCTACTGCCGCCTCCTCCGCTTCATCGGAAGTGGAAGAGATGACAGTACCTGCTGTAAGAGGGGTGCAGGAGTTTGGCACTACCGCCAGGGCAAAGGCAGAAGAGGTGTAACAGGCAGCGTCGACGTAGACGGTCTCTGGCTGTGTGCCATAGTGTTTGTGTAGGGCTGCAGCCCTAGCAGCACGACGAGCCGCGTGATGTTCGGGGTGCATGTTCTTGGGGAGGGCGTGAATGGTGAGGTCTCGTGTGCGGCGTGGGAGGGAGGTGTGAGAGTAATAATCCAGGGGGATGTAGGCCAATAGCATCACGAATGTGACGGCCATATAGGGTGGAGGAAAGCCGATCAAGTTGGGCAGATCGATGAGCCTCGATGAGTTCGGCGAGGGTATCGTGTACACCCATCTTAAGAAGGTGCTCATTCGACATGTGGCGGGGAAGATTGAGGGCCGTCTTGTACGCCTGATGGATAAGGCAGTTGAACTTGTTCTCCTCTACTCGAGAGATGAAGAGATAAGGTAATGTATAGACTACTCGACTCAGGACGAAAGCCTGGATCAGGCGACGGAGGTCGTGTTCTCGCATGCCATGGTGTGTATTAGCGATTCGTTTAATTAGGTGAACTGTTTGCTGAATGGTAACAGTGAGCTTGGTGATTGTGGCAGTGTTCTTGCCATTGTTCTGGAGAGTCATCCCCAGGATGCGAACTCTCTCCACCTCCGGGATGCGGACGGCACCAATGGTGACCTCGACGCTAGGTGGGGGAGCTTTGTCTATTCTTCCGCGATGCGGGTGAAGGACCAAAAGTTCAGATTTGGTAGGTGAGCATGCAAAACCGACCCTATGAGCATGAGAGGACACCACGTCTATACCAGCTTGCAGTGTCTCTTCAATGGTTCCCACATTGCCTGTGGAGGTTCATAGGATGATGTCGTCAGCATATAAAGAGTACGAGAGGGCGGGAAGGGCTGATAGAGCCTTTGTCATGGAGATGAGAGTAATATTAAACAGAAGCGGAGAGAGCACAGATCCCTGAGGTGTACCTCGGTTTCCAAGGATGAAAACAGGGAAACAGAGGGAGCCAAATGTGATTTCAGCTGTGCGCTCAAAGAATGGTTAAGATGTACTGATGGATACGATGGCCGACGTGTAGGGACGACAGAGGGTCCAAAATGGTCGAATGGAGTACATTGTCGAATGGCTTTTCCAGGTCGAGGGCAAGCACCGCACGCGTCCGCTTCGTATTACGGGGGTGAAGGATGTCTTCTAAGAGCTGCAGCATGATATCTTCAGTGGAGAGGTGGGGTCGGAATCCTACCATTGTGGGGGCTTCCCGAGGCAAGACGTAAGGGAAATAGGGCGCAGATTTTTTATATCCAGAGACTTGCCTGGCTTGGGGACGAAAGTTATGCAGGAATGAGTCCACTGCGAGGGGAGGGTTCCCCTTTGCCAGCACTGATTGAACAGGTCCGCAACAGCCTCTACAGACGAGCCGTCCAGATTTCGGAGCGTCCCATTAGTGACTCTGTCAGCTCCGGGGGCTGAAGTGGTTCGGAGTTTGTGCATGGCCGCAAGAACCTCCGCTGGGGAGATATCCGCGTCGAGATCTGGGTTGGGGTTCCCCGTATACGGAGGAAGAGGTGTGTGCGGTGTTGTGGTTAAATATTGATCTTTAAGGGCATGGAGAAGTGCGTCGTCTGAGATGGGGAGTTGGTGCTAGATGCGTGTGACATTCTTGCGTTGGGTAGCCTTTGTGTGACCCGGATGCAGGAGATGCCTAAGGGGGGACCAAGTGTTTTTGATGCCTAAATTTCCACTCATGCTGTCGCAGGCTTGTACCCATTGTTGATGGGCTAGGTCGCGTGCATGCGCTTCAATCTCGCGAGCGATACGTCGTTTGAGGGGCCTATTGTGCTTTTGACATAGCCAGCGCCGTTGCAGGGTGGCGTGTGCTTACCACATATGGAGAAGGTGGCTATCAACACTCGACGTGTCCTCAGGCTCTGGAATGGTGGAAGTAGCACGGGCGACATCGCGGTTGAGATTGTTAGTCCACTCAGAGAGGTCTGTGATGGTGTCCGGGGATAGGCTCCGAATCTGGCGGAATTTGTCCCAGTTCACCACTTGAGCTCATCGTCGTTTTAGCGGGGTAATGGAATAGATATTGAGCTCTGTGGAAATTAGGTAATGGTCGCTACCAAGTGAGTGGTTTGTACTGATCCATCGGCTGTCGCGGATGCGTTTGCTAAGTGTGAGGTCTGGGCTGGTATTGTGTTGAACACTGGATCCGATCCGCGTGGGGAACGCTGTTTCATTAAGCAGGGAGAGGATGGCCGAGTTTTGGATGGCGAAGATGGCAGTAGTTCTGCCGGAGGCGTTGTTTCAGTATTGGAGACCGGCGTTTTGTTGCCGGAGCGTTCGAAACGCACTTCGCACTTACGCGTTCCTGTGAAGTGCGTTCCGCTGCAGAGGATACACTTGGGAGTGCAATCCGGCGTTTCTTTGATGGGATGAGACGCATCGAAACGCGGGCAAAGGCCGGTACGTTCTTTGGGACACACATCAGCACGATGGCCTGGCTTAATTGGGGCAGTTGGTGCATGCTTCAACTTTCGCCTTGAAAGGGTAACATGCGTAGAGGGTGCCATAAAAAACGAGCTGTTTCGGAACCTCCATGGTGTCGATGAAGGTAACCAATATGGACTTGGTGCGTCCTATTTGGCAGGCGTCGGCGATCGTGAAGTTTCGGCTAGAGTTCAGTGCCACGAGGTCGGAGATTTATTCTCAGGTCTGATTATAAACTGCGTTGTAGAGTATCCCTTCGACGGCGTTGTCAGGGGCAGCGACGTATGTTTTAACTGGGTACTGTTGGTCCTGAATTCGAAGTTCTTGAATCTGGACATAACGCTTCATTCGGGCTTCTGAAGGCGCACTCACGGTGAATGAGTTATTGTAAGGGTTGAGTCTAAGCTTGTTCTGGGCCCGAGCTTCTGCATAGTCAATTTCTGTGCCAGTGCAGAGAAGAAGAGCACCGCCGTTCATGAGACGCAGGTCGAGGCGACCACCCGGGCGGAATACGATCTTGAAATCTGAAGTTGGTAAACTGGAAAGTGGAGAGTGCTTCTTGATTCTGGGTGGAGTAGATACGCCTTGCAGCGATTGGGCTGGCTTGTCTGGACCTGCCCGGGAGCTGGACTCTTCTGACGCGTCTTTTGACGACTACTTCGTGGTGGGGTAGAGTTTGTTGCGGGCCCGGACGGCACGGGACCACCGTGGATCACTTTCGAATTCTTGTGGGGAAATGTCTTCGCCTTCGACGGGGTACTCCATCTTGGATGAAGTAGACTCGAATACGAATGAGGCGATGAGCAGCAGGCGGCGTTAAGCCTAACCGGCGGCAAGCGGTGCCGCGTCTGGCGGACAGGCAAAGCTTTTAAACTCGCTTCCAGTAGATGGAAATGTCCGAAAAATGGTTCGTAGAGGTGCACAACACCTTTACTGACTGTGCCGTTATACCTAGTGGCACGGGCAGAGGCACATTGTTTTTTTTGGGTAGCCTCACCATATTATATGTGTCCGATGGAGTCCAGGTCAGTTCAGGTCGATATTCCGCTGCGACGAGCAAATGTTGACTGAGCCCATGTGAAGCGCGTCCGCATGGCTCGAAGGCAAACGCAGCACTCTCTTTTGCGGGACGCGCGGTTAGCTTACGGGGAACAGCACGTCTAGAGAGATGTGGTTGTTCGAGAATTCATTTCTGGGTTAAACTTGTTACCGAACACGTGATGCGGGCAGTTATGCTTTCCATCTGAACGGCAATGGCAGAGTTTATGATTTGAGGAAGTTGGGCAGCAATGTTTTCGACAGTAGCCACTCTCCTTCCTCTCTTCCACCTCCACCAACTCTCCGTCTCCTCTTGAAGCTGAACTTAGACGTGAGCTTGCTCTTCTCCGGGCACAGAATGAAAAGCTCGAAGTCAGGCTTAGCGCTCTGGTCACTCAAAACGCTTCCTCTAGGCCCTCCCTTATGGAGGATGACGATAACATAACTGAACGGGACCCCTCTCCCCAGATTGAAGCGCACTCTCATGCCCTGGAAGCCCTAGTGGCTGCTTTCGAAAACATTGCTGCGCAGCTTCCTCAAATCATAAACGCGACCTCTCCCTCCCACTCCGCAAGTTTGCCTTGTGTGTTCTTGTCTGGGGAGTCTAAGTCATGCCCTCTGAGTGTGCTGAAAGGTCTTTTCGTTGATTTGCCTTAGTCCCATAGGAAGTGTTCTGTTGCTTTGCGACTGCAATGCAAGCAGTTAATTGGGACCGATGGGCTGTCTCGTAATTTTCGATCTAAGAATGGGGGTCATGACTGTCCCAGCTTGGGCTGGTTTCTGATCTGTTTTCTGGTAAAGTCCGGGTGAGGTGGAGGGTAGTTTCCGCGCCTCACGAAGATGATTGGTGTTTTCCTTGTTAATCTGGCATTAATCAAGATCCCGGATAAACTCATCAAAATACCAGTACAGAATAGCCTCTACGCGGACAATATTACGGTGTGGGCAACAAAGGATTCTCATGGTGAAATCAAGGCCGCTCTTCAAGCAGCTGCAGACGTCATCGATGCAGAGGCCAGGATAGCGGGCCTTGAATGCTGCCCTGAAAAATTGGAGCTTAGTTTTTCATAAGGGCCAATTAAATGCACCCTTGACTATAGTCATTATAAAGGGCGTGGAAGTAACAGAGGTCCAAGAGATGAAGATCCTGGGGCTCAGACTGCAAACTTTGGAAGCGCGCCAACAATCAACAAGGTCAAGTGGGCGGTTCACCAAACAGCCAGACTAACTCCCTCCCGTACTTAAAACTCCGAAGAAACGAAGTTGACAGTTGACACCATCATTAGAATGGCTTACAAAACAGCCATGGGCCTGGTTCGCTCGACTCCCAACGAAGAGCTTCTCAAACTCAGGGTCCACAATACCTACGAGGAACTAAAGCACAACGAACTGCCCAAATAAAGCGCCTGTCTAGCATGCCCCCCAGTAGGACAATACTTGAGAGACTAGGTATTGAAGGCGAACCCCTACAAGACTTCCCTCAAACTATTCCACGCGATACCCGAAAGAGCAGCACCATCAAACTTCTTCGGAACGTGAACCCCAACGCACCTCAAGACCGAAGAGAAGCACGAGCTAAGAGCCTGCACAAAACCTTGAGCCGGCTAGAGGATGTCATCTACGTCGACGCAGAAGACCCTAATATTCGATGTACAGGGTCCTTCAAAATATGTGCGAACACGGCGAAGCGTTCGCACATATTCGCATATTCGCACATATTTGAAGTGTTCGCATGCGCACATAGCGTGCGCATGCGCCACATTGTTTCGATGCGCGACCGCGCCGGATGCGCTGACGCTCACGGAGCGCGGGCACGCTTCGCCGTGTTCGCACATATTTTGAAGGACCCTGTACGTGTGGAGTCACACACCCCAGCATTAACCCAGCGAGACTCGTTATGGCGGGGATGGTTTCCACATGCAGACCCCTAGTGGCGGAGGAGGTCGCCATCGCCTTTACGAATACAACCATGGAGGAAGGAAACAAGTACTTTCCTTCCTCCATGAATGCTACCATAGTAAGCGACTCCAAACCGGCGACCAGTAACTTTGCTAGAGGTAGTCCACAATCCGGCCTCACAATTACACTCAGTGAAATGAGAGAATCTCCTCTCTTGAGAGAAATCGAACTAATATGGACCCCAGCTCATGCGGGGAATCCGAGAAATGAGGCTGCCCACCAATACGCTCGAGAATTAGCCGGCCGAGCGGTGACGCAAAATCAGGAACCAGAACCCTTCGGTGAGCCAGTCGTATCATACCACGAACTCACCGCACATTGCAAATAAGAACACTCCCACCACCCCATAAAACACTGACCAGACATGTCATATGGAGGCAGCTAGATGGGAACCCACCCTAACCCCAACTTCAAATCAAAATTCACAAATGAGGATATAAATCCCTGCCGCTTTTGCGGGAAGACAAATTTAAGCATATGATCTGGGCGTGCAAAGCCCAAGCCTCCCTCAGAACTTTCGCCTGATCTTTCTTAAGAAGCTTGGGGCAAGCTAAAGTCCAGCGATTAGCCTGGCATTCAGTTCAAGGCTGTCGAAAGGGCCGGCGTCGCCAAAGGTCTCCAAGGCCTGCGGCACGCTAGCTGACTTCCATTTCTCTCTTATTGTCAATAGTTTATCAGCCTCCTCTCCTTGTATGTGTAAGTTTTGTTTACAGGGAACTCCAAGAAACTCCCCGATCCCCCCCCCCCCCCCCCCCCCCCGGTTTGCTAGAGCTCGGGCATATCAGTTCGCCTTCTTGTTTCCCCATTTAGCTCATGTGTAGGGACCCAAATAATTTCTACTTAGCTCTCTAGAAATATTTTAGTAGTCCTGCTGCTGCAGAGCAAATAAGACCTTTGTTGTAATTACGGATTGCTATCTTGGAGTCGCTAATTGTTGTGCCTACGCTACCATCCCGGAGGGCTAATACATGGCCACTTCAGCCTCTGTCTCTATTGCAAAGGACGTGGGCTCGTCTGTCGCTTGCACCATGGTGGTGAAGTATCCGTCATTTGCTTTGGCCCAGTCTATATAGACTGCAGCTGGGTCGCTACTGTACTTGTCCTAGATTCTTTGAGCACGGTTCGCTTTCCTAGCAGTCTTTCCAGTCATGTTTTTGGGGAGGTGTGGGATTTTGATGTGCAGTCTGATTGCGATCAGTAGCATTTCCCTTCACCTAGAGTTGTAAACCGTCATCTATTCTTAGTACCAGGTGGCCTGCACTGGAGGCCGAGAGCCCTAATATGTGCTTCCCGATTTGCCTTTATCAACTCTTCCAGTGTGGTGTATATGCCCAGTTCGAGTAGCTTTTCAGTTGTATCTGGGAAGCCCCTTGTATACAGTTCTAATGGTAGCATTAACCGAGTCTACCAGCCTTGCCTTGAGGTTGCAGTAGGGTAGAGAGTATGTGATGCTCAGCATATATCTTCCTTTCTCATCCCCCTATGCTTGTTAAGACTCTTGTGACCAGTCTTAGTACTTGTGGCCTGAACGGCTATTAGGGCATCCTGACATCCCAAATCTTTGTGGGAGGCGAGGCCTACGATCTTGAGGCTATCCACTTTTTCAATAACGTTTTCTGCCATCATTACAAGCATTATGAAGACATAGCCCGTCCAATGGTGGGTAACATTTGTATTTCACTTTTTACTTCTTGGCGAAATCGTCCATTATTGACGCCCTTGGTTAACAAAATCTTAGCAAATGCACAACTTAGCTCCATCCAGAAAGCAAAACAAATGGGAGCATGGACACCAGGGAATAGAAGGGAACGATGCGCACACAGCTGATTGACCCAGTGCCTCTCCCCTGCAGTTCCAGTGAATTCCCACTGTCGTAGCGGCTGTACCGCGTTCGCTTACAACTTACACGGACATCACAACATATTTGTGCCCCAGTGGGCAGGCGTAATTGAGGAGACACCTCAGAAGGTTGCAAAAGGGTCACTCTAAACCCTACAATTTTGTATCGTAGACCAGACCTTTTCGGGGTGTTGCACACTCTTCTATATTAAAAATGTAACTAGACAACCCGTGCACTTATATATATCTAAGCTGCGTGAATCCGAAGCAGGGCAGCCCAGCACGTTATTATTCTCAATGATGGTCAGAAAAGAAAAAAAAAAGTCAGTCGCACAAAGGCTGGAAGTAGGAACTAATGTATCAATCGTATGCACAGACTCGAAGATTTCACCACTTCGTAGTGTTAAGATGCAGACTACGCAAATTGCCGATGCTCACGATATATTAGAAAAAACAGGAATGCTGTACTCGCCACCGGTCAAGCAGACCAACCTTGCCGTTCTTAAAATATACATTCATATTATCCACTTGCGGAGCAATTGCATTTTTATCTTTTTCTCTCTTCGCTGACTTAGGGTGCAATCAAAACTCGTGCATTTTATACAGTACTTATATAAAATTTTTATTCACATTTATTTACTTTTACAAATTCTCCGTCACACTAGCCCCTTACGACTTTACACAAGCGCTACTTCTGTCCTCAATGTCAAATGTAATATAAGGTAGTGGTTTCACGAATATTACAAATAGTGATTCATTTCACATTCAGCCAATTTGGAACAAATAGCTTCGAGCACACTGGGAGAGCATGGGCCAGTTGTTTAAGGAGTCTCAAATTAAGAAAAAACATTTCTTAGACTCCTCCCCTGTGTAAAGCAGGTTGACAGCAGTTTTCTCACCCTCTTCCTTCTCCACATGCTTCAATCACTAGACCGCCATCCCCATTCAATGGAGCCAGACTGTTGGCAAGTTTGCAGCATTACTCCTCGCCAGTGCGTGCATTAAGGTTCACTGTGATGACCAAAGGTGTAGAGAAGTGGGCGTTTTCCGACAGCCCACAAGCCTGGTGGGCAAGCCCGCTGTAGGCAGCACAAAGAACACTAACGAAATTCTATATTCATAGCTCAGTTCTAAATATGAAGTGAGGCACTTTCTGAACCAGACAATTTGAGAACTTGTGCTATATTCGTGCAAATCAGGTAGTCTTGCTTCGGACATGTACCTGTATCGCGCTGTCATACATGTGTGCGAGTGCATGTTGCCAGAGCAGCAGCATTTCATGCTCTAGCTTGCTTGAGCAGAGGGGCGCACATGTCAAGCATCGATAGAGCTTTATTCGCTACCAGATTATACTTTTAAAGACAACCAAGCAATTAATCAAATTTCCACCATTCCTACTCATGTACTAAAACATCACCGTTGCCCAAGGGATATTTTATGGATACTTCAAACACTGGCGATATCCTAGGTACAGATATGGCCATACTATTATGAAGCAGGCTTCTGATGTTTGAAATTTTCTCACTCCTGTATACATTATATGATGGCTATTTAGAGCCATACGCAAGTGCACTAGCGGCATGCATTTACGTATGCACAAGATACTTGCTAATATTGGCTAGGGTACGCGTAACAAGATTTTGTCACCAAGGCATGCTCCATATTATGGCTGGGACTGTACACTTTTGTCCGATAAGCTCACGAATCCAGTGAAGCTTCTAATCATGAGACACTTTTAGTTCCCATTGTTGGTGTGGCATGTGTGACCTAGGCACCAGGATGGAGATGAACTGAAGGGAAAACATGAAAGCAAGCCTAAACGAACTGTGGTGAAACTTTCCATCTGTCACCTGGTGCCCAAGCGCTGCGCTTCCACTGGAGCTGTTCATGCGTCAACAAGCGCCTTCCTAGTTTTGCGATGGGCAAAACCCGCATGCGGCACGAAGAGGCACACATTCTACTCTGTAACCAGAGTGGTGCACGGGCTCGCCTGAAGACATGCAGAGAAAAGGGACCTTCACTTGTGTAATCTGCATGCCCAATAAAGACATTCATGTAAGGAACTGGGCTCTGCTTGTACGGAGCCATGGTGCCCCCCTTCTGAGCAGTGAGGAACCTGTCAGAATCGGGCACGGCAACTGATGACAGTGGTCCTAGACGCAGAACTCCTTTGCCGCCCGAGCGATGCTGAAACGGATGGTTGTTTGGCCGAGACGAGATCTTGCCTTGCTACAAGGTT
The DNA here is from genome assembly GCF_055883805.1 of Amblyomma maculatum. NCBI lineage: Eukaryota > Metazoa > Arthropoda > Arachnida > Ixodida > Ixodidae > Amblyomma > Amblyomma maculatum. Next base: position 86,908,144 of record NC_139344.1, on the reverse strand, counting down.
TAGATTCTGGACTATGCTATGCTAGTACCTCAAAAAATTTCATGCTCGAGTCTATTCTTAGGCCACGAGAGAGTGCATTTTTTTTTTTAGAATGATCAGTCTATTTAGTTGCGTGAAGATTTACAGTGCAAAAGGCTGCCCTACTAGCACGTCAAGAAAGGCATGTCACAATTTACAGGCATTAAGCACCGACACACCATGTGGAATGACAGAAACCAGGAAGTTGAATTTTCTTTAGAGGGAGCCATTGGTCTTAGAACTCATTTGTTATTTACTACCCAAATTTGAAATGACTTCACAGATGTGTTCCATTTTTTTTCTGCTAATTATAATTATGCAAAAAGGGGCATTAGTTCGAGGTATTAGATAATTATTGCTATTGCCTGCTCAAACAATAGGAGAAAAAATACTCATCTGAAATTGGTCTTTAATATACAGATAGATACTATAAAGTGTAAGGAATGCAATCTTGGAAGCACATTTTTATTTTCACATGTAAAATTTTTTTATTTTATCTTGAAACTCTTATATAGTTGCCATGGCTGTGAGTGCAAAGTTCAGTGGTCTTCTAAATCTCATATACCAACTCAGTTTTGAAACTGTCTCCAACACTGCACTCCTTAAGCGGGGACTACAAAGCACTTTTCACGCCAAACGGCAGGGCGTCCCAAAAGGGGAGTGCACTTTCTCAGGCGGACTGAGAACATGTGAAAGCCGTGAAGAAAAGAGCAGGGGAGAAGCTCGCAGGCCCCCAGTCTGTGAAGAAAAGGAGCAGAGGAAAGTAATAGCCTTGAAGATGAGGAGTATGGTCCCCTCCTATTGTTGTTTTCGCGCTCACGCATCAAATAACTGGCAGGGACAGATTGGAGCATCAGGTGCTGTGCGCATGCTCAGAACGGGTTTGGCCGATGCGTGCGACGATGTTGACGCAGCAGCATGACGCATGTGTGTTTGGAGTCTGTGCTTTACATAGTATATACCAGTATATTAAAAATTTATTTTTGATGAGCAGTTTTTTCCTATTATTTAAGCAGACGATGACAATAATTTTCTAATACCACTAGAACTAATTGCCTTAGAAGGAAAATTTTTTTGACATTTGAAATCAGTAGAAAAAAACCGGCGCTAAGCAATTCGTGAGGTTTTATAAAATTTAGGCAATAAATAACAAAACTAATTTTAAGACACATGCCCTTACTCAATTTTAGCAGCTATTTGTGCACAAAAGAATAAAAGGTATAATAATCTGACAGTAAGAATCTGAATACAGTGGCTGCACGAAAACAGACATGTGCCTTGTGCTATTACCAAGACGGCGATTACGCTATGCATGGCACCGCATACAACGTGGAAAAACAAACTCTTCACATGACAGCATTTAGCAATGCACCTACAGAAAAAAAAAATTTTCTACTCTTAAGTCAACTGGTAATAAGCACTATATACCCAGCAAAAATGACAAAACCAGCAGTTAAGATGTTGGAGTTCATAAACACCTCATATGTTTGGCTCCGAAAGGGAAAGGACATGCCATCCTCCAAAGGCGACCTAATTCATTGCTGCATGTCAAGTGGGAGGAAACAAAACAGCGCTACAGACGTGGACGGAGGTGAAGAACAAAAAGGACAGGCACTGTTTCTGTCAGCGCCTGTCCTGTTTGTTCTTCACCTCCATCCATGTCTGTAGCGGTTTTTTTCATCATGTCACCGTACCAACTCGCCCAGATGTCTCTTCTAGCACATGCTGGTTTTGCTCTCTGTTGGAGCTCCCACTTGAATAGAACATTTTGATATATTCTTGCTGATGCCATGGCTCATGAAACAACACAACATGCCATAGCACACAAAAAAAAATATTGGACATGCAGCAGCCTTACGTGACTAAGAAAAGAGATGACTCAGTATATGAATGGCTAAAGAATAAAAGTGCTAGATAATATTTTTGAAGCTAAACTATGGCAGCCAATTCAGAGCACTTTAACATTTCAACACCCAGTGAATGCTCACTTCATTGAACCACTCAACACATTCAGAAATTTTGAGAATATTATTTCACACAGTCACATGAACATAGTTTGTCCTTCAAAGATGCATGGCATACAACCATAAACTGCAGACTTTGCGTAAAAGCATTTTGTATACACCGATGCACAAGAACTACACAAGCAAGTATGAATTCTTTATGAAAATGCTGTATCACATCACACCAAAAAAAAAAACTCCCCCAGACAAAATGCAGACCAGTGCATGAAATAAACGCACAAATTTTCTCAAACAAAAAAAGGATGCAGAAACAAGTGATGAATGGTACAGATATAAGGATCCAATGCTGATCAATCAGTGGCTGGCTATCTTGAATATGGTTTGCTGTTATGTGATGAACTTAGTTTCTCCTTGACTGATGACGGCATCTGCAAAAGAGTGCAAGCCAGATGTTGATGAAACATGGAAAACAGTAGCTTTGCAAATGAATTAATGTTAATTAACCTTCATTCCACCTTGAGAGTCCTACATTCTGGGGTACCTCTGGAGTCTGTCTTGGGGCTTCTTTTGTTGCTTATATATATTGATATCCCTGTCTGCATTACTTTTACTATTCGTTTATTTGCAGATGACTGCGCAATATTCCATGAAATCAACAAGCCTGATGACGCTCACATCTTGCAAAAAAGACACTGGTGGAATTTGTGACTGGTGTGCCATGTGGTCAATGAAAGTAAGCTTCACCAAATGTTAAACATTGCGTATCTGGAGCGTTTTGACCCAACCCACTCATCTGATTTCCATGGAACTAGAACAATTGACATGATACTGCTACCTAGGTTTATGGATTGTTCATACCGTTTTTGTTATTGACTCTGCCAATCGCGCCCTTGCTTACCTTCGTCGTAACTTCTCCTCTGCTTCCATCTCACTGAAACCGTTAGTTCAGAGTAAATCAGAATATGCTGCGTCCATTTGGGATCCCAGCACGAATAATTTAAGCAGCGCCCTTGAATTAATTTATAACTCAGCTCACTTTATCATTCAGACACCGCTAGCATAGCTTCTATGAAAGACACAATGATAACAACCCTTGCTTCCCTTCATAAGTATAGGCCTACTCGATTTGGCTGCACTTACTGCACTAGTTCTGGCAGGATCCAAGGAGGTGCCGAGAGCGTGCAAGTAGCTTGCAGCGCTAGGTCAGGTTTAGTTCAGGTGCAGCGTGACACTAGCACCACTGGCGCTGCGTGTTTGCTGCACTCACTGCTCTTGGCAACCGGCCAGCTCAGAGATTCGGAAAAACGATCACGAAGGTGCTGTACTCTATGAACTAGTGCTGCTAGTTTAGCCAAACTGAGTAAACCTAATGCTAGTCTTTGTTCATTTCACATAATAATGTACCACTACCCCAGACAGCGTGGTTATCTTGTACCCCCTTGTGTAAAAAAAAAAATATGTGCAGCAGATTCCTTCACTCCACGAACAGAGAAGGACTGGAACCGCATTCTCGGAACTACTGCCTCCATCATTGATCATCAGCATTCTTGTTCTGCTTTGGCTGAAATTCTATAATCAGGATTCTAACCATCCTGTACACAAGCTACCTGTATGCATCCGCTCCCCTCTTCAATGCCTCTGGCCTTGAGGGTAAAATGAAATTATGGAGGGGGAAGATAAAACTGAATCGCACACCATAAGGCATAGATTTATGGCCAACAAATGCATGGGCATTCCCACAAGCACAAAATCAATTTTAAAGGGGTCATGCAATGCCTAAAACGGGGTAAAGCAAATCGGTCGAGAGATAGGTACTCCCTCACAGGTCAATTCACTGCAAGAATTTTTTAGCTAGCTTCATTAACACCACAGATATCGGCGATTAAAAATGGCACTCCTCCTCGCTCCCCTCAACTCAACACTCAGAGGCACCAGAAAAAAAAAACGAAGAAAACAGCTCGGGAACTCCGCCCCGCTAGCCCCGCCCAATAAGCGTCATCGGGTGACGCTCGGTTCTCAGACTTCCGGTCATCGCGCCTGTTTTCCCCCGAGCGTCGCCCATGCATTCACGGTCTCTGCCTTTCCCGTCCCGTCTGCGTTTGCATAGCTTTCAACCTTGTCTTCTGTCTTCCTCGGCCGCCAGTGTCTTCAGTTTCTTGACCTCTCGGAATTGTGTGCGTCAGCAGCTCGAACGACTCGGGTCGTTCGCGAGCGCATACCTGCAGGTGGGAGTCCACACATACCGGCGGCCGCCGCGGAGGGAGCACTTTCCTTAATATCCCTGTCCCATTCAACGCAAATTAACGTGCACTCCTGCTGAGCACAGCTTTCTACAAGACTGCTTTCTTCTCTCGCGCCGCCTGGGTCAGTCTCTTTGGTACCGTCTTCTGCGGTTCACCAACAGCGGCCGGTGACCCCTCGCGGAGTTGATGCGATAGCATCGACTCTGCATGGATGCTGGGCATACGATCGAGCGTGCGAGTTGCCCGCGTGCAAACATATGTCGTTGTCGCTTTTAGTCCGGAGCTGCTTTCATTATGGTCGGCGAGAGGCATCTCTTGTTCAAAACGAATGGAATGTATACGTGTATGTATCACCGACGAGAGCACGGACTGATGATCGCTACAGAGTTTGGATATCGGATGACAGGTGAGCACGAATTATTCGTCCGTTAATCTTAAAATTGAGATTAACAAAAAGGATAGTGTAGTGTTTTTCTGTTTTTTTTTTTGACATCTTTTCGCACATCGTTTAGGAAGTGCCAATGCTCAACGTGCACGCGCGTTTATCTCATGTGTACGCATCGTCCGAGCCAGAATCGACGGCGCAAAACATCAGCAAAGCAGCTCCATTCAGTTCGGCAGCGCAGGCTGTCACTGATTTTCGCACCGACACGCAAGAATCGCGCACATGAGCATGCAAGCGGCTACGCTAGAGACGCAGAGAAGCGGGTGATTCCAAAACGCCGTCCGCCGTGGCTTCGATGCAAATAAGGCCTAGCGACGACCAGGGAGCAGCGCACAATTGGAGTGCCGTCGGTCGCAGCGCCCGCGGACGGCATCTCTGCGGTAACCTGGCGACATCCGGTGCTGCACATAAGCGGTGCGAATTTGTGTACTTTCGCGATGAAGCTGAGGACAGACCTTTTTTGATGCACATTTCATTTACACGAATGTTGATGCTGCCTTTTTAATCGGTACGGTGTTGAATCGGACCTGCGTGCTCTTTTCGCACTGCTGCACTGACGCACACTTTCAGTCGGACGCACATAGTTTAGGAAGTGCCAATGCGTAACGTGCACGCGTTTTATCTCGTGTACGCATCGGCCGATCCAGAAACAACGGCGCAAAACATGAGCAAAGCAGCTCGCCACATGCAGTTCGGCAACGCAGGTTTTCACTGTTTTCTGAAGCTACATGCAAGAATCGTGCACAGGAGCACGCGAACGACTACACTAGAGACGCAGCGAAGCAGACGATTCTAAAATGCCGTCCGCCGTGGCTGCGATATGCAAAAGAAACAAGGCCTAGCGACGAGCAGGGAGCAGCGCACGATCAGAGTGCCGTCGGCCGCAGCGCCCGCGCCTGGCGGCATCGGGTGCTGCACTTAAGCAGTGCGAATTTGTGTACTTTCGCGATGAAGCTGAGGGTACACCTTTTTTTGATGCACGTTCCATTGAATTATTAACCGCCGCACAAATGGTCGATGCGGCAAGGACGAGACGGGACTACAGTACGCTGCTGCGCCGTCGGTCAGTCGGTACATAAAGGTTGATGCTGCCTATTTAATCTGTACGGTGTTAAATCGGACCAGCTAGTGCTCTTTTCGAACTCCTGCACCGACGCGCACTTTCAGTCGGACGCCACCACCTTTTCGGTTAACATCGCGAACCGAAGCGCCAAGCTCGGGTTCACGCATGCATTGCAGCACTCGAGCAGACGACTTTCGCAGCTACCGGAAGTGTATCAGTGATGTAGAGGGCGTTGCGGCTGCAGCCAATGGCAGCCTGTCGTGGCCTGTCACTCTGTGACTGGTGACGTAGGTAATTACGGCAGAATAGTCCCAAATCTCGCCGCCACGCGGATTTCAAAAAACGCTGTTTTTAAAAATTAATAATAAATCGCTGGATTTTTTCCAATGAGTTTTACGAATGCTCGGAAGCATTTGTTCTACACATTGAAAACGTTTGTCAGTGACCTTTCTAGCCGTTTCATGCCCCCTTTAAAGGGACTCCAAGAACAAGCTCTCCGGTTCTTACCAATAGATTACTGCATTCTAATTATGAGCATATGAGAACAGGGCTTTACAGACAAGGCCAAAAAATAAAGTACAGGTGTTACCACCCCACGCTGATTTCAGAAGTAAACGTAGTGCAGTGGCACACATTTTTGGGCACGGATCCCATGGGCTAGGCTACGCCCCCATCCAATTCACTTTAAAATGACAAATATAAGAGTCCCAGCATAGACATCACACGCTTGCACCGAATGATGGGAAAATATTTAAATGCAATTTTCTGAGCAATAAACACAACAAACAGCGACACAGCCAGAAAGGGTCACAGAAATGTTTTTTTTTTTTCGTCCCCATTAAGAATGAAATTTCATCCTCAGTGCCCACTTAAAAGAAAAAGGGCAGGGTGCCAAGGCATACAACAGAAACTCAATCCTATGGTAAGCATCCCACCTGCCAACATTTCACATGCTAGCTGAACCAATGAGAAAGAATGTTCTATTCCGAAAAACAAGAGAGTTACCTTAATAAGCGAAAACGAGGCATAAAATGTATTTTTGGTTCACAGCTTTCAACGATCCACAATTGAGGATTACAGCAGCCATTTTACAATTCAATGAGCCCCTTGCGGAAATCTACAAGTCAACTTCTCCGCAAATCTTGTTTTCTAATTGAAGGAATAACTCTCTCGCATTACTTGAAAAAACGAAAGAGAGGAAAATTCCCCCTCCTGAATAAACCAAAGAATGTCCCCAGTTGATTTGAGGATCACTTAGGGAGAGATGTCAAAAGCGGGTACACTTTATATGAAAAATAGAAGAATGAATGAGGATTGTCCCCCGCCTTGCTTTTCGAGCACGACTGGGATCGGCCCATTTGTCATTCTCACTCCCTGTGCCATGTTCGAGACTCGCAACTGTCTTTAAACAATGACTGTGAGAGTGTCATCTGACAATGACACTTTTTGGTAGGAAAGCCTTGCAGGGAAGCTGACTTAGATTTCTCTCAGCAGTCCATTCCATCGGTTTTTTTTCACCTTTTATCATTGGGAAAGTACCAGCGTATTCGCATTATATTAATGATTACAATAAGCACAGCAGATAAAACAAAACTAATTGAAAGGGGGTTTTTACTGTGCTTTAACAGGGATAATAGACCTCTCGAAGTTGCACGGCAAACCACACAAGAACACAGCCAGTCTAGGTCTCCACAAGCGAGCTCGAACAGCGCAGCGGCACTTCGTCGTCCTTATCCTCGTCTTCGTATATCCTCGTGTAGCTCACTACAATTTCCCCCGGAGCGAGGAGGAGCCATCCTGGCGACCTATGGTGAGGGCAAGAGGAGCGGATCGTAGTACGCTTTGAGGCGGCTCCCGTGCACAGTTTCGCGGCCGCGATGACGCATGTCCGAAAAGGTAGTGAGTGGCTCCACGATGTAATTCACAGGGGAGGTTTGACGGATACTGCGGTAGGGATCGTGATGCTCGGTTCGAAATTTTGATGACAATCCCGGTGGTGTGCCGGGAACCCAAAGCCAAACAAGGGATCCTGCAGAAAAAACGTGTGGCGTCTGATCTTTGTCGTGGTGATGCTTTTGGCGGCCTTGAGATTCCGATGTAAAACACCGGGCCAACTGGCGACATTCCTCCGCATGTTTGGCAACGTCTGAAAGGAGAGTACACTCAGAGGAGTCCGGACGATATGGTAAAATAGTGTCCATCGTGGACGACGCCTCACGCCCATAAAAGAGGAAGAAAGGGTTAAATTCAGCAGTTGACTGCGTGGCGGTGTTGTAAGCGTATGTCACGAAAGGAAGAACAGCGTCCCAGTTAGTCTCATCAGCGGCAACGTACATCGTCAGCATATTTCCGAGAGTATGATTGAAGCGCTCAGTCAGCCCGTTAGTTTGAGGGTGGTAGGCTGTTGTGGCCCGATGTATGATGTGAAATTCAGTCAGTAGAGCTTCAACGACGTTGGAAAGGAAGACGCGTCCTTGGTCACTCAGCAGCTCTCGCGGTGCGCCGTGGTGAAGAATAAAATGATGTAGCAAGAACAGTGCAACTTCACGGGCAGTAGCGGCGGGTAAAGCGGCGGTCTCGGCATACCGGGTGAGGTGGTCGATGCCGACGATAATCCAACGGTTCCCAGAAACCGTGCAGGGAAGTGGCCCGTAAAGGTCAACGCCAATGCGGTCAAAAGGGCGGGCCGGGCATGGAAGTGGTTTTAAGGGGCCAGAAGCACGAGGTGTGGATGACTTCCGGCGCTGACAGGCGATGCAGGAGCAGACGTATTTGCGAATATAACCGTACATGCCGCGTCAATAGTAGCGTTGAGAGATTCTTTGAAACGTCTTGACTACACCAGGATGGGCACACTGAGGGTTGGCATGGAAAGAGGCGCAAATTTCAAGTCGTAAATGGCGGGGAATGACGAGAAGCCACCGTCGACCATCAGTCATATAATTGCGGCGGTAGAGAAGACCGTCTCGTAAGGCAAAGTGTGGTGCTTGACGGCGTAAAGCCCGAGAAGGCGCAGCAGCGTTAGGAGAAGTGGACACGATGTTGATAAGAGATGCGAGCCACAGGTCCTTGAGCTGCTCCGCAGGTATGTCAGAGATGGTTAGAGAGGAGAGGACGGGATCAGCCGCCGTGGAGCAAGCAAGTTCGTTGGAGAGGGGAGAACGAGACAGTGCGTCGGCGTCCATGTGTTTACGGCCAGAGCGATATATAACGCGGATGTCAAATTCCTGTAGGCGGAGAGCCCATCGTTCTAGGCGGTCGGACGGGTCTTTAATAGAGGACAGCCATCATAACGCGTGGTGGTCCATGACGACGTCAAATTGGCGACCGTAAAGGTAGGGTTGGAATTTCGTTAATGCCCACACAATTGCCAAACACTCCTTTTCCGTAACTGAGTAGTTGCATTCAGCTTTACAGAGGACACGACTCGCGCATGCGACGACGTATTCGTGAAAACCGTTTTTCCGCTGTGTCAAGACAGCTCCGAGGCCAACGCCACTCGCATCAGTATGGACCTCGGTGGGTGCTGTCGGGTCGTAGTGGCGAAGGATTCGTGGCGAAGTCAAAAGACGGCGCAATGCATTGAACGCTTTGTCGCACTCGACCAACCACACAATTAAGTCACTGTTTCCTCTGAGTAGTTTCGTCAGGGGTGCAATTATCAAAGCAAAATTCTGCACGAAGCGCCGAAAATAGGAGCATAGACCTATGAAGCTTCGAAGTTGCTTGAGCGAGACCGGCTTAGGAAACTCTGCCACTGTGCGCAGCTTGGCCGGATCAGGGCGAACACCTTCCTTAGAGACGATGTGCCCCAAAATAGTCAACTCCCTGGCACCGAAGTGACACTTCTTGAGATTCAGTTGCAGGCCGGCGTCAGTAAGGCAAACCAAAACTTGCCGCAAGTGCTCTAGGTGCGTAGCGAAGTCGGTGGAAAAGACAACAATGTCGTCCAAGTAGCAGAGGCAGATGTGCCACTTGAACTTCCGCAAGATGTTATCGATCATTCTCTTGAATGTGGCGGGTGCATTGCACAGACCGAAGGGCATCACATTAAATTCATAGAGGCCATCCGGCGTCACAAATGCGGTCTTTGTCACAGGCGGCCATTGGTACTTGCCAGTAACCTGAACGTAAATCAAGAGATGAAAAGTACTCGGCACCTTGGAGGCAATCAAGAGCGTCGTCTATACGCGGAATGGGGTAATTGTCCTTGTGGGTAATTTTGTTGAGGCACCGGTAATCGATAAAGGAGCAACAGATAACCGATAAAGGAGCAACAGAAGGAGCTTCAGAAAGCGTGGGGAGTGCTTCCGCAACTTGTTGGCGGATGACTTGCTGCAACTTTAGCACTAAAGGAGTGGGAGCGTCAGGACGTTGGTGAACCAGGGATAGTTGACGGGCAACTTCTTCTCGAACGAACTGCTTTATTTGTGGCAGCAAGGTGGACTGGTCTGCTTCAGGTGTTAAAGCTGCAAGCGGCGCCGGGTGTGAGAGCGAAGAGCGAGTGATGTTACGGCGCTTGCGTAATTCATCAAAGTTGTGGCATGCGTTGATAACGTCGATGACGGTGGCTGGACTTTTAGCCAGAAGCATCTGGAACGCGTCATCATCAGTTCCTTGCATAATGTGATCAATCTTGGTGCTCTCTCACATTGAAGCGTCCACGCGCTTGCACAGGTCTACGACATCTTCAATATAGCTGGTAAAATTCTCACCAGGAAGCTGTGCACGGCCGCGCAGGCGTTGCTCAGCGCGCAATTTGCGCACTGCAGGCCGGCCGAAAATATCGGCAAAACTAGCCTTAAAAGTAGACCACGATGTGATATCGGCCTCGTGGTTGCGGAACCATAGGTTTGCAACGTCCGTTAGGTAGAAAATGACGCTATTGAGTTTTTGGTTGTCGTCCCAGTGGTTGTGAATACTGACCCGCTCATATGAGGCCAGCCAGGCTGCCACGTCATGGTCGCCGGTTCCGCTGAAGATAGGAGGATCATGCTGGCGTAAAGCTCCAGCGCAGAACACGGCGGATGAGGGGCCGCTTGGACTAGGGGTGGTAGCGTCGGTCATTGCTTGTGTCGGGAGTGTGCGGCTGCGGAGCTCCAGGGCGGCAGGAAATGCTAACCTCCACCAAGTGAAAGGGGGTTTTTACTGTGTTTTAACAGGGATAATAGCCCTCTCGAAGTTGCACGGCGAACCACACAAGAACAACCAGTCTAGGTCTCCACAAGCGAGCTCGAGCAGCGCAGCGGCACTTCGTCGTCCTTATCCTCGTCTTCGTGATATTCTCGCCTACTTCATCCTCGTCTTCGTATATCCTCGTGTAGTTCACTACATTATGAACAGAATTAGCAGAATACCAGCTGTACTCTGAATTGTTGAATGAGTAAAGATAAAATTTTGAAACAGTAGAACTCGGTGACGTGAATCCGGCTGATACGAATTCATAAAATTCCCTGGTCGGAGTGCACTGGTACAAAGTGCACAATTTTGGATTGTTCCAAACACATTCCCGCACCACTATGGATAATATGAGTGCGCAAACCATGACAGCAGCCTTGAGCACTACTCACTACTTGCACATCGTTGACTCCAGGATCACTAGCCACACTACATACCGCGAGCAAACTGCAGCAGCGCGCGGTCTGCCTGGCACCGTAATCACAATGCCACTTTAAGTTTGCAGCGGCCCACGGTCCGCATATAGCTACTATCGCTATTGCCAGTCATGCTATGCACTGCAAAAAGTTGATGGTGACGCACGTGAAGGGTGTGCATGACCCGCATGTCATTGAAACCGTGACCCCTAATTGTGCTGTAAGCACAGGGAGCAGTTTGTGGAGGCGCACGGAGATCGTCAAGGTCACGATCTCTTGACATGCTGTACATGTCACAAGAAGTTTGCGGAGGCATGTCACCCACACATAGCTGATGTCGTGATTGCCCGTCGCACTGAGAGTGGCAAGCTGTGGCTGTGCGGCAGTAAATAAATTTCCCAGCCATAAACTGATCTGTGTGAGTGCCTTTCCCATGATCCTGTACAACAATTTTTGTTCGTGTTGAAGATCCAAATTTTTTCACGACCCCAAGAGATTCGTATCACCGAGGTTCTATTGTAGTGTGCAAACCATAGTATATACGAGGCATGACATAAAATTCACCCATGCCATCTAAACAATAGACCGATCCCACCGACCAATCTGCGCATGCGCCTGTTTCCCGGAAGTTTGCCTGCCGGCATGTTAGTTGTAGTCCGCTGGTCAGCGCGTGCACATGCCACTGCACTCCTGGAATCACCGCTTCACACGAACTTTTCACACATTTCTCAGACTTCGCCGCCGAGAAAAATTTGTCATGTCATTATTTTAGAAAATTGCGCTGTTTTATGCAAGGCAACCTTCTAACCATCCTGTTGTTCTTTTAGCGATGGCATATACACTTTGTATGGTTGAAAAGGCGTCAGCATAGCCGGCACCATATGTGGGAAATAATCGCGGGCTGAGCAAAAAAAATATATCATGGCAATTTGTGGTTCTAGTGATTAATAACCGAATGGTGTGTGATAGGCGATGACGAGGTAAAGAAATAATTGTAGTTAACTGATTAATTGATGAATAAAGAAATGAGAAATGAACAAAAGTATTTGAAATAAGGGCATTCAAAGGTGTAAAATTATCAGAATGTAAAGCCAATGCTTGGTGATGCTCATTAAGAAAATTCAGAGTGTAATTCATGAATTAAAATTAAGTAATTGAAAAATTGGAGAAAGGGGGTTCAGAAATGTCAAAATGCTCAGAATGGTGCCTGGCTGTCGCAAAAACTTTATTGAGAGACAAGGGAGGGGATGTTCTCAGAATTAAAAGGCGCTTCTTGATTATTGTAATTAAGAAATTATAGAGCGTGCAATTGATCAATTATTTACTTGAAAGAATTGAAAAAAAAAAAAACGAAATTAGAAATCGGGATTGAGGGTGCTGAAATTCTGAGAATGAAAAGCCAATGTTTTGTGATGTAATAAAGGAAATTTATAGTGCGTAATTGATCGATTAATTGAAATAGTCACAAAATGAAAAAAGGGCTTCAAAGATGTCAAACTGCTCTGAAAGAAAAGTCAATGCTTGATGATGCTAATTAAAAACATTTAGACTAATAAATAAACCAATTTTTGAAATAATCGAAAAAAATTAATATAGGAAAAGGGTGCCTAAAGTGTCATAATGATAGGAATCAAAATCCAATGCTTGATTATGCTAATTAAGGGAAGTTTGAGCATTTAATTGATCAAATGAATTAAATGAATTAAGAAATTAAAGAGGTAAAAGAGGGTTCAAAGGTTTCAAAATGCTGAGAATGAAAAGTCAATGTGTCAAGATGTTAATGAAGAAATTTCAGAGTGTGTGTTATGAATTTATTATTTTAAATAATTGAACAAAATGAAAAATGCTTTCAAACGTATAAAGCTGCTACGAATGAAAAATCAATTTTTGCTGATGCTAAGCATTAATGTATAAAGAGAAATAAAAACAAAATAGAAATAAAAAGCAGAAAAAATTAAATATAACACAACATAAAAAACGAAAGCAAAAACATTCGTGTGTGTGAAACGCTATCGAGTCGTAGCCTAAGCGGCGGAGCTGAAGTGATCTCTGAATTTTGTTTCTGTTGTTACCGAGTGACTACAAAGTGCTATCCTATCTTTGAGCCATGTATGAATAGCACGTCATGTCAATAAAAAAAACTGTCTTGACGTACCATCATGATAATAAAGTTAATTAATCAATCCATTGCACACTCCAAACATTTTTAATTAGCGTCATCAAGCATTGGCTTTCTATTCCGAGCACTTTTACCCCTACCAAGCCCTTTTTCGTATTTAGCATTTTTTAATTTATTTCAATTGACTATTTATCAATTGCATTTTCTAAATATTTTAGATAGCATCAGCAAGCATTGGCTTTTCATTCTGAGTATTTTGACACCTTTGAAACCCCTTTTTATAATTTTTTCCATCTCCAATTCACCAAATATTCAATTAATTATGATGATATATTAACTCATCGCCAATTACACACCAATATGTGATCAATCACTACAACCAAAAATCAGCATGACACAATTTTTTTCGGCAGCCAATGAATATTTTCGACACGCGTTCCCGACTACTACTATTACGACGATGACAGAGCCGACGTCTTTTCGACCGAACGAGCTGAACAAGATAACTTAAAATCGGAGTTGCTTTCCCTTGTGCTATTGTTATGGCATCCAGGAACATAACCGGTCAATTTTCCCAATGCACTCGGGCATACACAGGAGCTAAAAATTGTTCAGAAACGCGGCCCGCAGGCACTCCAGGCGGGCGGAGTGGCCGAATGACTACATCTACCAGCATGCACCGCGGCAGCGTCGTCGTCGTGAAACTGGCCGGTGGGATCGGTCTATAATTAAATTTTCGATCATTGCTGCTCAACAATGACTGTGACATTGGAGACAAGTTTGGTCAGTAAAAAAAGCTGCCATATTATCACACTTACTCGCTGCTTATTCACGCTTTGCGATTCTAGCTCTTAAAGGTGGATTCACACGACGGACCGAATAGCGAAGCGATCGGTCACGTGACCTCTGATCCGAGGTCCGTCCGTCCGCGGCGAGCATTCACACGGTGGGAGAGAATAGCAGACGACAGAGCGGACTTACTCTTTCTCCCAGGCACTGCGCGAGAGGAGAGCCTTGTTCTGGCGCGCTGTTATCGAGGGTAGCCTACCATGGACGATGCATGGACGGTGGGTGAATGCGCGGGTTGCGGCGGCCTACAGCTACTGCTGCTGCGCCGTTTTGCCAAAGTATTGTGGTGACTGTTTCGCTCGATGTGGTATACTACGCAGGCAGTTCTCTGCAGTGCAAGCGATCGCGCTTACTCTATGAGAGTTGCATGAAAATGCTGCTTTCAACCCTTGGAAGACGACCATTCGGACTGCTGCCCCTATGCTCCCGGTACGTGCCAAATGCCAAAGCTTATGCAGCGTAACTGTAAGCGCGCCAAAACGCTTGAGGAAAGCGATGAATACATTCAAGCGACTGCTCTGTGCAGCCACAAAACTCACGCATTCGGTATCGCGCAGTGCAAGAGCCTGTCACTGTAAATTCTGTGAAAACCATGTACTGCGAATGAAGGCAAAAACAGGCTAGTTCGACTCCAAAATAGAAACGACTGCCGTCAGTCGTCAGAAGCCGCTTCTCGCTTTCCTCCAGCGTTTTAGTGCAATGTATGTTACGTTGTCTATGCTTGGGCACCGGGAGCATAGCTGGAAAGCGTTCCGCGAGAGAAATAAATAAATAAAAAATGTCTTGTCCGTGAAGGATCCGAATTGTGAAAAGGACTCTCGACCTTGTCGCGAATTGCTGCTCGCGGACTGAAGCGAAGCAGCGGAAATCACTGACGTAGGGCCACGTCACAGCGAATCGTGAGAGCGATTCGCGATTTGGTCCGCCGTGTGAATCCACCTTAAGCAGGCTTGTTTAGAGTTGTTGCAAGTTTAAAGGAACAAAGTGGCGACCGTACTGCAGAATAAATTGATGCAATTCCTTTTTTTTTTTTTGCACAATCCACATGGGTTTTGTGATGTGTACCATTCCAAACGTAACACACAAAAACAATTTAGTTTCACTGTGCTGATGCTGAAGCAAGTAAAATATGCACGCAAAGCAAATCATGGTACACAAAGCTGGCAGAACACCTCACCTTGTAAGACTTGTCTGGTCTGTCTGACTTGCTTGTAGACTTGTCTCCATCAGATTTGCTCTCACCATCTGACCTGTCCTTGTAAGAATTCTCTCGGTCAGCCTTATCGCCATCTGTCCTCTCTCTGTCTGACTTGTCCCGGTCTGTTCTATTTCGATCTGAAGTGCTGTTGTTTTCTTTGACATCAGACCGATCCTTAGAGCGGTCATGATCCGATTTTCCCTTGTCAGATTTTTCTGAACGCTCTTTATCCGACCTGCTCCGATCTGATTTGCCATCTCGGTCAGACTTTTCCTTTTCCCTGTCAGGTTTGTCCTTATCTGCTCTGTCTTTCTCGGACTTACTTTTATCTGACCGACTTTTATCACTTCTTTCTTTGTCTCTGTCCCTGTCAGATTTGCTTCTCTCAGATTTATCTTTGTCTGATTTGTCTCGGTCTGAACGATCCCTGTCAGATTTGTCACGATCTGACTTGTCCCTGTCAGACTTGCTTTTGTCAGAACGACTACGGTCTGATTTGTCCTTGTCATTACGGCTAGACCTGTCCTTTGAGCGGTCTCTTTCAGACCTGTGCTTGTCACGTGATCGATCCCTAGACTTCTGATCCTTTGCCTTAGAACGATCTCGGGATCGGTCTCTAGCACGATCTTTTGATCGATTCCTTGACCTGCCCCTGGAGCGGTCCCTTGACTTTCCCCTGGAGTGGTTATCCTTGGAGCGATCCCTTGACCTACCTCTAGAGCGGTCCCGTGACTTTACCCTAGTGCGGTCTCTTGACCTTGCCCTCGAGCGGTCTCTTGACCTGCCCCTGGAGCGATCCCGTGACTTTGCCCGTGAACGGTCCCTAGACCTACCCCTCGAGCGGTCCCTAGACCTTCCTCTAGAGCGTCCTCGTGACCTGTCCCGGCTTGACTTTCCTCGATCCCTGGACCTTGACCTATCCCTGGAACGTCCCCTTGAACGTCCTCGTGAACGATTGCGTGACTTGTCACGGGAGCGGTCAGAAGACCTTCTATCCTTAGACCGACCCCTAGACCGTCCTCTTGACCTAGACCTGCCCCTTGACCGGTCACGCGACCTATCTCTAGAACGATCCCGTGACCTTCCTCGAGACCTACTACGAGACCGTGACCTGCTTCTTGATCGTGACCAATCTCGAGAATGATCAGATTTTTCATCTCTGTCAACACTAGTGCGAGAGTTATTGTCAGCAACTTCGTCTTCGGACTCCTCCTCTTCTGCCTGTGGAGGGCACTCGGACTCTGGCCTCCAAATGCATACATTGCCGTCCTCTCCACCAGTGACCACGAAGTACTGGAAATAGACAACACATGCCTTCTTGAAAGCAACCTAAGTTAGGAAAACCTCTATCAAAGCAATTTACTTCCTTCCAGTACACCTCATGTCAAAGAGAATGCAACATAAAAAGGGCAAATCAATATGCAGGACTGACCATCTAATCTGGGACATAAGGAATGTAGAAAATAGATGTGTTACCCTTAAGAATGCTCTAGACATAAGAGAAATACCAAAAAACTTAAGATGACAAAAATGAAAGCTTTTTACACTATTTACCTGCACTGATGGTATGGCAGTATAGAACGTAGGGCTTACCATTCCAAAGCAACTCAAACTATGAGGGACACAGTAGTGGAGGGCTCCGGATTAATTTTAACCACTTGGTGATTTTTATCATGCACTGCAATCATACAGCACATAGGCACATTTTGTGTTTCATCTCCATTGAAATAAGGATGCTGCAGCCAGGATTAGTAGCCAAGCGCCTAACCACTTAGTGATCACGGTGGACACCTGCAGTAAGTCTAAAGAGGGAGTATGCGAGCCTAGGCTGATCTGGTATGAGGCAAGTGGCTTGCATATGCATTTCTTACTGTGCTCCAGAGCATTATTCAGCTTTACTGTTTTTAGCCATTCTTTTGCTAGTTCCCTTCTGATAAAAAAAAAAAAAATCTGAACACAAACGATTTAATAAGGAAGGGCAGAGAGGGAAGTATCAAGGTTTCATAACAAGTGGGCTGTAGTGCACACTGCTCGTAAGCGCACCTTAGTCAAGGCTGAAACTCTTGGCAAGTCCCTGTGCCCGCGCCAGAGGACAGAGATGAGTTCAGGCTCGTCCGTGACGTTCCACAGGAGGCCCAGGCCCCTGAAACATAGGGCACAAGGATACACACTCAAATGTGTAACCAGACAAATCCATCTTGCAGGGAAAATATTTCTGCCAAATTAGCACTTCCCTTTCAACTCTTTGTTCCCGTACTAAAATCTGCTTTTGAGCTATATCAGCTCAATCAAAATTTTTCAAAGAATTTCAATACCGAGCTAAAATTTTACAAGCCTCAAGGGCTCAAGAATCTTTTTTGAGGGATTTCGATAATGGAGTGCAAATATTTGAAACATCAAACAGTTTATGAACAGTATTTGCTACTTTGATTCAAACCGCAGTTCTGTTATTAAAAAAATTTCAATCTCGTAAATGCTCGGAGAACATGAAATTCCCTTGCATCGTTAACTTGTGGCCAAACAACAAGCATATCCAAATGACACTAGCTAGTTAACAATGCTGTGTTGTGTTTTAAAGGGGGACGCGGGCTTTGCAAGTAAAAAAATCTCGAAAAAGTCGGCTTTTCAAAAAGTGCATATCTCGGATGTGTATGTTATAAACTACCTTTTCTATAATTATAAACGCCTAATTCATCGTGGAACTGCTTTAAATTAAATATACAACTGGGCGCGGCAGCCCCAGAGTCGCGAGCAAACGACAAAAGTACCCAAACTTCGCGCGCGCGCCATTTCTCTGCCGCTGAACCGAGCACCGCCATCTTGGTATTGTTTTGTTTGTGAATGCTTGCCCTTTACCATGTTGCCTTCGCCGGCAGTGTCCGCGGTGTAGCAGAAGCATGGCTCGCTTATGATTGGGGGCCTCACAGGGATTGTTGAGCTTCCCGCGTCTCGAATTCGAGCTGTGATTGGACAAAGCGCGCGCTCCGTGAGAACGTGGGGGCTCACGAGATTGCTATTGGCTGCTGCGCGCGCTGAAGCGGTGGCCCCTCCCCGGCGCGTCGTCTGCTCCAGCTGCCTACTGAGCTGGTGTTATTTGTGCACTCGCTGAATCGCTTCACGTTTCACCATTTTAAGATTGCCGTGATCATTGCTCGTTACGGATTCTGGTGGCGTGTTTTGAACGGTTTTGTGCACCTTGTGGATCGCCGCACGGTCGGCCACGATGCGCGCTAAGAAGTTCTAAACGCTGCATACGTCGTCGTTTTGTGAATGCCGTCCGAATCGCGACGGGCGTTGCCAACGGTCGCGGAGACGCTTCTATTAGTGCTGCCTCTGCTACTCCACTATTTGACCGACTGCGCTGCCATTTCCAACTGCGTATCTTTCGCGTCAACGTAAGGCGCCGGCGTTTGAAGCGTGCCTGATGTACCGACCATATCAACCTCGGCGATCTCGGCCTCCCGTATCGAGTCTGTCATCGCAAGCGATAACACGTCATCAGCGCCGTCCACTGTTCGCATGAAAATGCACTTTCCGAGGGAATTGGGGAGATGGAGGCACAACTTGCTGCAGTGAAAAACAAACTTTAGACTTGAAAATGCCGTTTTAAACTTCAAGGGCCATTTTCTCAGAATGAATTTTTTTCATGGTATGGTTGCTTATTCCTGCAGTATCTCTGGAACCGCTAATCGGATTTCAATCTGTTTTTTTTTATTGTGTGCCTGAATAAATTTCCCAGGGCAAGACAAGCTCATTTTTTCAAAATATTGAGTCCGGAATTTATAATAAACAATCAAACTTAGGCTAATGCAAGTCCAATTAGAGACACTAACCTCAATGCACTGTTAAAATTTTTCAGCAGGGAAATTAAAAAAAAAAGGGGCTCTGTCTTGCCCGGTGGTACCCATTCAGGAACATTCATAATGAATTTCATAGTGCCAACACATTTTGCAAGTTCACCAGGCATGGTACAAAGAACCAATGTGAACCATTCTGATATACTTCTGTAACTTGAGTACCAATGTGCGCAGCTCCATGAAACATTGCAGTTATTCAAATGACTGTGCCACGAGTCTACCCTGAAAATTTCATTCAATTATCTCAAGAAACAAAAAAATTGGTATTCAAAGGTAGCCTCCCCCCTTAAGGGGGGACCCTGCTCTTAACCCTTTCACTGTCGGCTGTTTCTGACCGGGACGCACCCCCAGTGTCGGCTTGGTTTCAGAGAACAAGCATAAAGATTTATTTTGCATTATGATGGGTATACAAATAAATTAGTCAATGCAATTTGCACATTTCAGTGTTCTGCAGGTGTTTAAATAAACATCATCATCATCAGTCTGACTATAAATGATATATGATAAAATAATAAAAAAAAACACGCTCAATACTTCTTCAGAGTGTGGTAGATCCTGAGTCCGAATCCGAGCTTGGCTGGTAATCAGAACCCGAAGAGCCATTGCTCCAGTCAGCCGTCGAAGGTCCCGCGCGGTCCGCCATCCGAAAGTAAGCGCGCGCGGAGGGCGTACATTTAGTGGCCAGCACACGGGAGAGAAACGGCGCGTAGTGAAGTCGAAAAAGAAAAAGATGGAAAGAGGCTAAAACACTCGTGTGCTGCTGCTGCTAACGGCAAGCTGTCCTCAAGCGAGGGCGCGTGGAGAGAGCGAATGCAGCAATCGCGTCATATGTCAGTCGGAGAGAGGCAACCGCGTGCGGCCCTGAACTTGCCACGCCGTAGCGGAAGCGCGACAAAGAATAAAAATAAAAACCTCCAAACCTGCCACAGATGGCAGAACAAACTTTGAACCCATAACCGCACGCGCGCGCCGAAGGATCGCTCGCTCGAGAGAATAGTGTCACGGAGCGACCGCGCCCCCTCCCACGAGCAAAGAACGGGCGGGCGCGGTCGCACCATACTCTTCCATATATGTGTCATATCGGCGCGGAGCGAGCATATCAGCTTGTAGAAAGATTCAACAGATGGCGGAGCAAGTCCAAGCGTGGTAGCTTTACGGTGAGGCGCGAAGATTTGAACGCAAGATAGAATACGTACGGGTACGTTATTGACACTGCGGGGAGGAAACGCGAATACGTACCGGTACGTTCGTGACAGTGAAAGGGTTAAGACAATATTTTTTATTTACTGATAGATTTTCATGAAAGTTGCACCATTTATGCAGCTTTTTGTGCTGATTTCAAATATGCACATTAATTTTATGTAAGCCATTTAGTTCTGAAGATATTGAGCACTTTATGTTCTTTGTTTGGAGGTGAGCTGTCAGTAAAACTACAGGAGTTATAATAAAAACTGACATATCAAATCAATTTAGAACACACAGAGAATGCAAAAATCAAGATTGAATGTCCTAGTTCCATTTTAACCAAAGTTACAGCTTGTCAAAGTTCAGAGACCAAAAAGCCACCTTGACACTCCAGAAAACATGAAATTTTTAAAAACTTTCCTCATTAAATACCACAAATTCATTTATATTTTTGCACTGTACATGAGTTTACCTTTCTGGTGCGAAAAGAATTATAGCAATATCATAAGTAGAACCAGAAATATCGCACCTCCAAACATGTACCGTCCTCAATATTTTGATTTTGAGAAATTGAGGAGAAACGTGTTGATAAATTTTTGAAGCACCAAAGCTAACAGTAACTCATTAAAGTTGGTTCTGACTAAAGTCCCTTGATAATTTGAAAGTAGCGACACTCTCCTCCGCGCCGCGCTTTCCTCCTCGATTCTCCTCGTGCGGTGGCGGCGAGCGCTGCGCACGACACGGTTTTTCTGCTTGACGCCCACCGGCCGGCCGCAGCAGTGAGTGAAGCGCAAGCTTTTGGGCCAGGTCTGCGCTTCAGGAGTGGACAAAATTTTTGAAAAATTGCGAGAAAAGCATTGAGAATGCCAAAAGTAAAGTTCGTGAATTGATTGGTTTCTTCTTAGAACTGTTTGAATGGGGAATACTGATAAACAAAGCTTTCAGGCGAGTTCTGTGCTACAGACACTTTTTAAGTCTCATGATAAGGTTTTACTTTGTGCACTTAATCTAGTACTGCCTCTGACTTTGTGTTTGTTTTTTTTTAGAGCGTGAAATCTGTCACCGCGGTAAAACTTCGGAAAACGATCCAGGCTGGTGCTTTGAACATCAAGATCAGAGAAGGTCAAAGCAGGACTTAGTCTATTTCGCTATACTGTCAAGCTATCTCTCTAAGCATAGTACATGTCACGTGATCAACCATGAGATTGGATTATTGGCTAATTGTACATGTATTTCGATCAATTACTGAGCCAAATTATTTAATATTTAGTAAATTGCAATTAAAAACTAAATTTTAGCTGCAACATCGAACCGTATACCGTTGGAAAACTTAGGCCAAGTGTAATGGCACTGTGCTAGTTAGCGATCCGCGATAATCTGCGTTAATTAGTTAATTTTGTATAAAACCAAATTTTGAGCTGTTCCTTGCTGCTTCGAGGCAAGGAACAGGTTTTCCACGGCAGTCTTGATATGATGCTGATGGAGGAATTAAATAATTTTATGAGTACGCGGCCCCTCACTGACTTCGCGTGTGGTTAAAAGACAACAGGGTACACTGGGAGAAGTGGTGGGCCCTATTGCCGACACACTGAAGTTCTGGGGCAAGCATGCTGTGGTCTCATGCGCTATGTAAAAGAGCTTGATTTCATTGAATGCAACAATCAAATAAAAAAAATACAAGGTGCACATAGGTCTTCAACGTGCGGAAATGAGAAAGCATATAACTGCCAATTCATTAACTATCGCTATCCTATCTATCACTATATCTACTAATGCCAGAGACCTATCGTAACTGTCACTATCCGCAACGAACACTATCATCTCACTATCCGGGCCTATTACTATCATTTACTATTATTATCCGTAACAGTCACCATCATTACCTATCACTATTCATAACCATCGCTGCCGCCCCATGACCCATTGATATACTTCAATTTTCATTGACTTACGTTGTCAGTCATATCTCTATTATCTCATAATATCTGACGAGACAACTATACATTGACTTTTAATTCTTATACTTTCTTGTTTTCTCATAAATGGAGGTGGGAAAAGAGCAAACCACAGAAATAACTGACTACTATCAGAGCGAGGTTCATGTCTTTGTCGAGGAGGCTTCCTTTACTTCAGGACAGGTCGGTGAGAGAAAATTGATGGAACTGCGTTTGGCCTGTCTTTTTTTTCGAGTTTCGAGTTTTTTTCGAGTTCGTGTAATATTGGCGGCTCAAACTGGTCTTCAGTGAAATGTAGCTAGAACATAGAGCGATGAGTTAATCACTCAGGCTAGGTGAAAAAAAAATCTCGCATACAATTGAAATGAATAATATGTTACAGTGTTAAGAATTGTTGCTCGCAAAATGTTCCCCTATTTTTACATCATAACTATAAGCATTATTGATTGTTTAAGTTTCGTAAATACAGAAAATTGATGCAATGATTCCGGCTGATTTGACATCGATGGGATAACTTTTCTCGCAGTAAATGAATACGCGGAATCGTGGTTTTAGAGCCCCAGCTTTCAAGACGAAGGTAACCTGCCAACGCCTAGTAGTCATGGTCAAAGTGAAGCGTGTGTGATCATAAGAACACCTCCTGCACATTGGCCGTATCCCTGATAAAACGAACGCATATTTTTTAACCCACGCGTGCCTCGAAGCATGGCAACACATTCAAGAATTGAAAAAAAAAAAAAATGCCGTACGACCTAACTAGTGCAGATTATCCGCAATACCTCGGGTTTACTTGCCAAAGAGTTTTTCAGGGCCAGCATTAATTGCTCCCGAGTAACCGACGCACACTACAAGTACAAGCTGGAAAGGCTAGCTCCTCTACAAGCCCGAATTTTGATTTTTAGTGAAGGAGGCCAGGGATCCTAGCATAATCGCGACAAATGCAATCGAGAGACTGTAATTTTCCAGTTATCTCTGACAGCAAAAAGCCGATTATAGCGCCCTGTTTCTGACTGTACAGAAGTCGAAGCGTGTTAAATGATGGAGCCTTGGAGCCTCGCAGAATATTCAGCATGCTGAAGAGGACAAGCTTATTTTGATACAATGAACATGCTGCCGCCGCCGCAAAAATATTGAGGAGCAAGCAGGAATAAAAAACGCAGCGTCAGGTGATGCGTTATTACGGGGAGTGAGAAAGGCACCCGACGTCGCAAACAACTCTGTTCTTTCTAGGAATAAACGTCTCTCGACTAATCTTGTGAATCCATTGACTCGTGCGCAAGCCGTCACGCTTGCCTTGAGATATCATGAATACCGCATAACCATCTTCAGGCCGCTTGCTGCAGTTGTACGCGCAACAGCACGGCATAGAGCTTGCATGCTGCAATAAAAGCACAGCGCGCAATATTCGCTCGCCGAGACTAGGAGAAAAATGGCGCGAAGGAAAAAGAAAACACAAGGAAAACGCCGGACGCGCGCCGGTTTCCAAGGGCAACGGCAGGGAGACCAACCGTCGCTCAGGAAATCGGGCGGAGAGCCGGCCTTCAGCGGAGGGGCGCGCAAGGGGCGAGGAGGTAGTGCGGCGGCGGCAAAGTTCAATCGTTGGCGTAACTTTCAAAGTATCAAGAGGCTTTAGTTCTGACTAGCTCCTGATGCCAATGCATCATTTTCCATCAATATAATTCACCCGCAAAGAATGAAATTTCTGGCGAACGGAACGCATGGTCGGGAGGCTGCCACCAAGACGAGTGCGTTTGCATCGTGACCTCCGCAAAAGTTGGTGCCAAGTTCTGGTGCGCGATCGCCATTCTCACGTTCATGCTGTAAACACAGTTGGCCTGCAACTAGTGATAAGCGACCGTTGCTCGTCTTGCACCGCGTAGCATTCAGACGAAAGTTTATTTCGACAAGATTTGGGATTCCGCGCAATCTTCTCTATGTTCCGCGTGTCGCGGGACGCTGCTTCGCGACTGCCGCTGCGGCTGGTCGCGGCACTGCATCACAGGGCGATCTATCCCGGCGTTGAAAGCTGCACTTGCTCATCTGCACCCTCACGGTTCCGTACGCGGCAGATCGTGCCGCTCCTCGCTATTGCACTGAGCACGACCGGCTATGCTACGCCGTTATCAGGCCATCGCAGACTCGACGCGGAGCGTCGGCGCTTCGTCATTGATTGCAGATAACCAGATGCGGCGATGCAGCGTCCCCGGCGCGCTTATCTCCTTTTGCTACTTTTTTTTTTTAAGCTAATAACGAAGCGTGAATCTCAATATTGCGCATTTCGTGTTGTGGTTACGATGAGAAAACGGCGCTAGGCCGACTAGGCCTAAAGGAGAGACCTTTTCAAAATGGTTTGTGGGGTTTAACGTCCCAAAGCAACTCAGGCTATGAGAGACGCCTGAGTTGCTTTGCCGGATGCGAGCAGTCGACGCCGCCAGCCAACCAAAGCTCGCCTTTTGCTCACGTGCGGTGGGAGTCCAATAGCAGGGCGTGTTTCACGCATTTTTATTCCTTTGTTTTCCGCTTCAGTGGGCTCGCTCATGGTCACCAACCGGGATATAGGAATGGCCTGAATCGTGATCTTTCGAACGACACCAAGATTATGCCCACGAATCGCGTATTTCTCGAACTGCGGGAGATCGAAAATCGGCACGATTTAACCTCAGTTTAAAGGGCCACACGCGCAGATTCTCGTTTTTGGAACGCTGTAACACGCAAATTAGGCGATATTTTTCAACGAAACTTCGGAGATAGCTGCGGAAAGATCTCAGAATCGTGAAAACGAGAAGATTGAAAATTCGATTTTCTGACCGATTTTCGACTGCAATGCCCCCCCCCCTTAAGGGAGGAGGACGAGACCTTTGAAAACAGAAAAATCGCGAAACAGTTGATTCTGGGAAAATTCCATATTCCGGTAGTATGTTTTATAAACTACCCCTCCTGTAATTATCAATGCCGAACTCTCACAGAAATACTGAAAAATGATTATATAAACAGGGCAGCAGCCACAGAGCTGCGAGCAAGCGTCGAAAATGAGCAAACTTCGCGTGCCCGCCATTCTTCTCCCGCCGAACCAAGCATCACCATCTTTGGTCTTGTTTTGTTTCAGAATTCTTGCACTTTTGTATGCCCCATAGGCGGCGGCGGCGGTGCAGCAGAGGCATGGCATGCTTGCGACTGGGAGCCTCGAGGCAGCTTTCGAGTTTCGTGCGCTCAAATTCAAAGTTGATTGGCCGAAGTGAGCGTTCCGTGAGAACACCGGGGATCGGGCGACTGCTAACGGTTGCTGCGCCCACTGAAGCAATGGTCTCCGCTGGCTGCTCAAGCGGGTTGTCTGCTCCGACTGCTGATTGTCTTTTGTGTTTCATGTGTTGCTTTCCCCTTTTGCAATTTTTTCGATCGCCGTCTTTACGGTCTCTCGCCCTACCCTCTGAACAGTTTTCTGCAACGTGTCAATTGCTGCATAGTCGCTGATTGGTGCCTCAATACGCGACATGCGATCAGTGCATGGAAGCAAAGGCCGTCCACATTGCAAAACGCTACCGACAGCATCGCCGCCTGCAGCGTCCTAGCATGTGCAACAGTGGAACTTGGAAAGCAAGGAAATTTAGAAAAAGGGTCTTGTGTGCCCTATGCTACCTATACAGAAATTACCACGACAAATTTAACAACGCCAACACATTCTGACAATTCTCCGGGCCTGGGCAGATGTTTCCTTCAACTCCTTCAACTTAAGAACCAGCCTGCACACCGCTATGAAATCTAGTAGTTATTCAAACGTCTATGCTATGAGCCTACCCTAAAAATTTCATTGAGGTCCCTCGACAAACAAAAAAGTTGGCATTCTCTCAAACTTCTAGGGCTATTTTCTCAGAATAATCTTTAAAAAGCGAAAGTTTTTACTACTCCCCTCCATAGCTTCTTCGCTGTGCGCGCATTTGTCCTTGAACAGAGAAGAAACCACGTGGCAGCTATGACTTCCCTCAGTCACTGCCACCGAAACTGAGATAACTGCGCGCTCACCTCTGCCTAGTCACGTGACAGTCATGACGCCACTCAACTCCTGCTACGCTGGAGTTGTAGTGCTCGGTCTGTCTGAATAGCCTCCGCTGCCTCTTGGCCAGTACCAACGAATTGCAACAGCTCTCAACAATTTTAGCGCCAGCAGTTGTCATGGATGATCCAGGCGAGACACCCCGTGGACTGTCTGCGTCTCAGAGGTTGCGAAGGTGGAAGGCTGAATCTAATCCCCCAGTGGACATAGCTCGCCGAAGCTGCCGCACAGAGACGAAGAGGCGGGTCAAGCAAAACAGCGGAAGAATGTGAAGTCCGCCTCGCCAAACGTCGCAATGCCGATGTCGAACACCGCCGAAGATGGGTGGGACCAGATGCTTCACCATCATCTGCATCCGATA
This sequence comes from Amblyomma maculatum, assembly GCF_055883805.1. NCBI lineage: Eukaryota > Metazoa > Arthropoda > Arachnida > Ixodida > Ixodidae > Amblyomma > Amblyomma maculatum. The sequence goes on along the minus strand of NC_139344.1, from coordinate 86,881,242 downwards.
ATCCCCTGGATGAAGCTCACCAAGAGGCTGCCACAGAGACTAAGAGAGGTGGGTTGAGCGAAACGAGCCCGGCGGCCCCTAGAGAGTCTGAAATATGGATTGTCGACTGTATGTATCCTAAAATTTCAATATTCACACACCCCTAGTTAAAAGGATTTCTTATGTTGAAACTGAGAAAACTTCACCAGACTTTTTTTTTGCTTCCTGGCATTCCAGCTCACACCAAACTACATGATTTTAACAATCACCGAGGGCTGTGGAATAGCTAAGTGCGCAACCTCAATAACGCAATTCGTAAACTTTTCATTCACCTACACTTTTTCAAAGCAGGCTTCAGAATTGAACAATGGTCAGTAAGCTTCCAACCTCTATTCTGCTCGGGATGACTTTTGGTAATGATAAGCTTGATTAGTACTGGTAGGTGATCGCCCCCACACGGATTACCTAAAACATCCATTTAGGAGACTGCGCATAACATTCTCCGACATCCAAATATGATTCTGCTGGTGATTTAAAATACCTTAAAAATCATGGAGTTATTGTTCGGTGTGGCATAAAATACATTCAACCCTCTGTTAAATGTAAGCAAGCTAGTTGCTTCAAACAGTTTCAAGTTTATGTTGATTAGATGCAATAACATTTTGTACTATGATGGCAACGCCACCTGATAGCTTGCTTGTGCGCCCCCGGTCACAGTGAAAAACTTTGTGGGCCAAGACTGGTTTCCTGTATGCATAACGCAGTAGGTGAGAATGAAACTAGGATCTCTCTTATATCATTGTAGTTACTTATAATACAGTTTGGTGCATGATGGCCTTTGTTGCCTATGTGCCAAAAAACTCAACCCAACACAGTTCCACTCAAGTAAGAAAGACATATCTTATCTAATCTGGACAAAGTGGAAAAGCTAGGTTGTTTTTGATTCCGGTTGCTTCCAGCAGCCCTGCCTGCCACCTTCTCGGATGTTTATGGTACCAAACTGTATTGGTTTGTCGATGCGCTGAATAATCATGCAGATTGCATGTAAACATGAGGAGCCCTTGGGGCTGGCTGACCTGGGGATCCATGAAGCCTGCTTTGGGGGTGGTGGATTAGCGCAAAGTACTTCCGCCTGGGATGGCCCTGATGAGGCTCACTGCATGTGGCATGGCTAGGCACCAAAGAGCACTGTGATGCTGCGCCCTCTTGAACCACAAATTGAGTAAATTTTGAACCAACGAAAGCCGCTGGTGTGCTTCCCTGTATATAATATTTTAAACACTGAACGTGAGTATATCCTTTTCTTTTTCCCATGTTGAGCAGGTCCGTGAGTAACAAGCATGACTGCCCTCACAGTTGACGCAATAATATGTTTCAGCTTCCCAGTTATCGGTGGGATGCTTGTGGGAGGCATACTTTACAAATGTCAGTTGGCCGCGGCTGGTCTGCAAAGCCATGGCCGTGCTTTTGGCATCTGAAGCAGGGATACAGGTTTGTTAAGAACAGTCTAAGTTTGATCTTGGTATACCCTTTCTCTACAGCTGCAGGCAATGTGCTCAATGCGAAAGCATGTCTGTAAGGTAAGGTAAGGTAGGAACTTGTTCACAAAGCATCTAAGTCACAGAGTGTATCCATGAAGTAGGAAAATTGAAGACAAAGTTGGAAGCATCCCTAACTCGCCTAAATTGAGAGAGGCTTAGCTGCAAAAGCAGACAGAAACACATAAATGAAGCTGAAACTTACTTGGATGAGCCAGCAGTGATGTACATCTTGTCCTCAAACATGACATTATCCACAATGTGGTCAATCCGAACTGGCTCCTGCATTCAAAGAGTTAGACACAAGTTACTATGAACTGTGCATTAGCACACACAGGAGCAAAAAGCAAAAATCCCCTCCCTTATATTCCTTCGCATGCAGTAAGTAGCAGGCCACAATTATCAAGAAGCATCACTTAAGTAAAGCCTGATACCTTTAGAAAATTGGCAAAACAGATATAAAACCCTTTCGTATCCTTCCTACCATACCTGATCATCGTCACTCTGCGAACTCCCGACCTGGCTGGGGAGGTCGTCGTCTTGGCAGAGGATTATCACGGCAATTAAAAATAATGATGCGGACGAAGAGGGAATCGAAACTGTGTGGAAATTATTCATGTAACACCCCCCCCCCCCCCCCCCCCCTTCTCTTAACACTGGCTGGCAGCACTTGGGATGGACCAGATGACATCGTCTACATGTGCAGGTAAGCGCTTTGTGTTTGCTTGGAGATTCACCACGCTTTATACTCTGGGTTAATAGCTTAAACTGCTGGGAATCGAGGGTCTGTAGCCCAGTGGTAGTTTGCATAGAACCATTAGTGAGTGGGCAAAGGCATCCTGTGGACAGCAATCATGGACCTAAGGAAGATAGTCAAGGTGCAGTTGCTGCTGTTGTGCAGATAAAAAAAATGACTAGCCAGATATTATCACAGCATTCAAAAATAGCGATGTGGACGAAGAGGGAAATGAAATTGTGTGGAAATTGTTCAAAGAAAGCAAGAATAAAAAGAAAAAAAAAAAGAGGCAGAGGAACGTGAAAGTAAAAGAATAGAGGATGAAAAGAAAACAGAGAGCTGAGAATGATGGAGGTCAAAGTTGAAAGCCAGTATCAGCCCAAAATGGGAAAACAGCCACCGCGGACAGATGTTGAGCAGAAATGCTACCTAGAATCTAGGTAACGCAAAATAATAATTAAAAAAACAAGGCCTTATTTACAACAATGCTGAATTCAAGTGGCATTTATGCATGCCTAGTAACTAACAAATTTTTCCAGACACACATGCAAATGAGGTAGGCATGAGACTACAATAGCAATTTGAACACCAATGCTTTTTGTGCCATGACGGTTAAACAAATTCAGTCCCTACTCTCAAAGAAAAAGTGATTGCACTTAAAAAAAAAACTTTGGGCCATGAAAACTTGTACATGCTTTCCCAAAGACCTGACAAAAGTATCCAATTAGTAATGCACTATATGCCACCTTAATCTAAATGTTTTATTACTATATATTCAAAGCATGTTTTAAAACAGGGTGACTATCAGTTAAGGTGCGTGCACACTAGCGAGTCACGGCGACTCGATTCGTCATTGTTGATTCGTCTAGTCGTACGACTTGATTCGTCGCAGAGGGGGAGACCCAAACAAGTCGCCAGCGGCCAGTTTGAGGCAGTCGCTCGCTGACCAATTTCTTCATAAAAATTCGAAGCCAATCCAAGGCGCAGTAGGGCATGACGTTTTTCTACTTTCGTCTCCTCCCTTCAGCAGAAATATTCAAAAGTGCATGTCTGCGTGTGTACGACTTGCTGCGCACGTAGTTGCTGGGCACACACGTCAAGGATCACTGGGACAGTGAATCCTACTAATTAGCATTTGTACTCTTATTTTTCGTGTGCTCGACACTCAGGCATGAGGCGATTTCATGAACCGTTACTTCGAGAAACCACAAACAAGGGGGTGCATACCACTGCCGCTTTCGTCTTCGTCAAATTGGAGTGCTTTTGACTGCTGAAACAGCCCTGCATGCGGGTATACCCATAAGATCTTCTTTCTCACTAAAATGAGTGTACATATCCATACCTGAGAGAAGACCAAACTGATCTACCCCAAGGGTAGTAGCAGAAGAAAAGGGCTGAAAAGGTGCGAAAGTTGATTCTTCATTCAAATTTCATTTGGAGAGAGAGAGTTGTCATGAAGCTAGTCGTACGCTGGTGTGAACATTCGGTGTCAATCAGCCCTAGACGCTGAACTGTCGCCTGACCTTCACGAGTTGTCAGTGTGAACACAGCTTTAGGGGAATCGAGGAACAGTGGGGTGCAAATGTGCTTTTATTTCATAGTTACTGCCAGCCTTGAGGAAGGCCTTTGTGGGACGTACAGTACACAAAAAAAAGATACAAAAAAAAAAAAAAAAACGCGTCACAAGACACGAATGAAGTAGACAATCGGACATAATCAGCCCGTTTGCACCGACAGCAATATACTGTGCTGAATGATCTGAGCATGTGCACACCGTCTAAAAGCAAATGTGATGACCAGGCATAAAATGAAAGAAGAGAACAAAGAAAATGATGGGGAAAAGCAGATATGTGAAATAGCCATATGCAAATCGTTATATACATGATCAAACAGTAGCAGTTTGTGCCAAGTGACTAAGAATCTTCAATTCTAACAAATGACTCAGTAGCCGGGCATTCTGCAATTTCGGCAAGGAGTGCATTCCACTCGTTAACTGTTCTGGGGAAAAAATTAGTTCGTAAAGGTGTCGGTTTTACAGCTATATTTCTTCCAGTCTTTCTAATGTTTTCTGTGCATGGTCCATTGAGTAACTGGCTCGATATAAAGGTTTGTGTCTATACCAAGCTTACTGTAATAAATAAGATGCATGCATCTGAGTCGTTTGTGAGAGCCTCGTAACTGCTGAGAATCTACTTATCCTTTCTCACAAGTGCTGTTGCTGAAGTTCGCCAGCTGTATGAGCCATATCCAAATCTAGCAGATTTTTTCTGAATATCCTAGTTTGCCTATATTTTTTATTTAGTATATGAATCCCATACGGCAGAAGCGTACTCGAGAATCAGCCTAATAAAACTTTTGTACTACAGTGAAACCTCGTTATAATGAACAGTTAAAAAATCGGAAAATAATTCGCTCTATCCATAATTCGTAATATAAAATTTCGTAGAAAATACATGCAAGAGCAGCAAATTTCAATCAGAGAAGGCACAGCAACTCGGAGGGTGCCTACTTGGGTCACATCCATTTATTTACGTGCAAAGAACTGCGTTATCACGGCCTGCTTTTTTGTGTTGATCGCATTCCGTATCACGCCCTGTTCCATAGTTTGCAAACACTCAACAAGGGCAAACCCACTGCTCTCAATAGCACTGCAGTGGCGGCGCAGTAAATCCAATGCAGCAAGCGCTTCTTGTGAAGTTGGAATGTTCTCATCATCCGCAGGGTCAGCCTGAGCTTCGTCTGCGGGATGTTCAGAAACTTCCACAGCGATGTCGGCGTCCGTCAGTACAGCCGTGGTCACCGCGATGTCGTCGCCGCCTACAAAGTCCTCTACAGTCATTGTTGCAGGCATGTCACCAACAAAACACGAAAAATTGTTCCAGACTCATCGAGCTTGCGGAGCTCTGCTTCTGCTTCGTCGGGATCGTCCCCATCGTCATTTGATGAACGGGCCTCTGCTGGAACAAAACCTGCGCGCCGAAAGCAGTTGGCAATCGTTTCGCCTTTCAAGCTGCCCCATGCCGCTTTAATGTTCCCAGCAAGTCTATCAAGTCCTGCTTCACGAGAAGTGTCAATCAGTCTCCTCTTGTTAACTGCCTTGAAGGCCCTGATTTTATCTTGAGCTTGGTCTTTAACGTCAGTGCTGCTCTTTATTTCACGTTCACCGCCATCACAGCACTACGAACATCTGCACACCACACTCAACATGACGACCGACGCAGCCTCCGCCGAACGCTACGACGGCCACGCCGCTAACACTAAAACCAAAAAACGCGAGACGAAAAACTAAAAATGCAAAAGCAACATTCGATCGCGCCCTGCCGCCGCTGCTAAAGCGGTGCTGTCAGCGATTGTGAGATGCAAATGATTTCTCATGGCCCGAGATCACCTGATCTCAGAGGCCATAGACTTCTTTGGTTGTCAACTCCCAATGCCTTCACAGCATCTGTGGCGCTTTCAGCGCCTGCGAGGTAGTCCTGAACGTTTGCTGCACTACACAACACACATGTAGTGCAACGAAGCCTGCCTCCTGCGTCGTGAAGTTCGTAATATCCGTTTTATGCCGAACCGCGTTCGCTATGGGAAGTTAAAAATACATGAGTCTGACAAAAATATTTAGGAAAAGTTCGATATATTCAATACTTCGTTATACACGTGTTCGTTATATCGAGGTTTGACTGTATAAGAGCTTTATTTCTTGAGCGGACTGCCGTGAGGTCCTTCTCAAATAACCAAGTTTTTGCACAGCTTTCGTTTCAACATACCATGTTCATTCCATCTGAGATGACACCTAAATATTTGTTGCTGCCGACGTATACCAAGAAGTGACCGTTAATGAAATATGGAAAAGTAAAGGGTTTCCTTTTGTGTGTTTATTGTCATCGCTACGACTTTTTCACTGTTTATTTCTGCCATGTTTTGGACCAATTTTCTATTTTAGCCACGAACAAATTTAATAGACTCTGATCACTCTGATGTTTATTTCTTGGTATATAATGCACTAATCTGCAAAAACTTATTTTCACTCACACATCATTGACAATGGCATTAATGAAAACAAAACAAAAAACAAAAGAGGCCCAAGAAAAGAACCTTGCGGAACGCCCGACTGGACCAGCTCAAAACACATCCCTTCGACTCCCACACACTGGCGTCGGGAAGAAAGACACGCCGCAATCCAAGAAAGCAATGTGTCATTTTTAAGTATGGGTTTAAGTTTCAACAACAGCTTCTAGTGAGGAACACAATCAGATACTTTTATGAAGTCTAAAAAAACATCTATGTGGCTTTGTCTGCCTATAGCTGCTGCAAAGTAATGTACTACCTCAAGTAACTGTGTAACTGTGGGTACACCCCTGCAGAAGCAGTGCTGTTAAAGTTGTGCTCTTCAAAGTGGAGATGTGCTTAAACATAATGTGTTCAATAATTTTCCCGCCCGTGCGCAAAATGACAGAAAGAATTTGGTATTCCATCAATTCCTTCTAATTTTTTAGTAAGTGTGAAATGCAGATTTTTGGCATCGTCATCGGTAAACACGGAGCAGAAAAGCTGGCTGAAACAATTCGCAATCTATGATTTGTCAGTCACAGTTGCATTACCAACTGACATAATGAAGAAAGGTTCTTTTCTGGGTGAAAAATGGTGCCAGAACTTAACAGGTGATGAAACGTTTTTCATGGTTACGTTGTGGTAGTTATCTTTTGCCATTTTTATGCATTCCTTTAGCTGTGGGCAAATGCTGCTAAACTTAACTGTGTTGAAGGCCAACGGCCGATTTGTTTTCGGTGCTTTTTCGCTATTGAGTTGTAGGCGTACAATTTCTTTCGTCACCCAGGGATTTGTGGTGTGGACAAATTTGGTGTTTCTTTGCATTCATTCATTTACTCATTTCACAAAAAGATTCTTGAAGGTTATCCACAGACTGTCTACAAAGCACGAACTGGATTCATAGAGGGAAATAAGAAGTGGAAAAGAAGCCGCCCAGCCCATCCAAAACCCCGTCATCAGCACAAGCAAAGTTTGAAAATTCACGTCTTTCTTTTTTGTGTTTTGTAACAGCATTAAGATTTAAACTTAAGCTTACCATACTGTGATATGATTTGCCTTTTACAACCTGCAGTTTTGGTTCCCAACGTAGCAATTCACTAGACACAAAGAGCAGGTCTAAGATAGGTGCGGTGCCATTTTGAATGTGCGTAGGCTGCTTTACTAGCAGAGTTAGGGCATGGAAGAGAACGATATCTAAGAATGGCTCTGAAAACTTGACAGCGCTGCAGAAAAACATTGGTAAATTCGATCGATGGCACATTGAAATCACCGCCTAAGAGTGTGTTGCATAAATATTTTCGGCACTTGCAAAGAAAGTTGTTCAATTTGTCAAAGAACATATTGTCGATGTTAGGAGACCTGTAAAATGCCCCTACAATTAGGTTAAGTTCACCTAAGACTTTCACTAGAACAGACTCAATGCCAGATATGTCAGGTAACCTGATAACTCAGTGTTTCTTTAAACAATATGGCTACACTGCCACCCCTAGATTTCTATCCTTTCTATAGATTCAGTAGCCTGGTGGCGTTACCTCGATATCGGAGATATCGGGGTGTAACCAAGCTTCAGTTATAATAACTGCATGCGATTCATGTACTATTATTATGCTCTCTTCATTCTCTGATTTATTCAGTATGGTCCGCGAATTCAGGTTTAAACACTGGAAAGGTTCCAGAGTGCTGGCCCCGCTTCACTGTTCTGGTGCTTGTGTGTTAGCCGAGGGCATTTACCTGCGGGAATGCTTGTATTTTTAGTCGTCCCAATTCAACCAACTCATTATAAATTTTAATTTTATTGTAGAATAACTTGACTTTCCTTCTAGCTTTTCTAAATTCAGATGAGCTCTCCTAGTTTCTCTTCTGTCTAGT
>NC_139344.1:86810973-86872973 GCF_055883805.1 Amblyomma maculatum | reverse complement strand
TGGTGCTGAAAAGCTTTCTGAAATCAAAGTACTCGAACCTTCCAGTTTTGAGCAAAACTGTAGTATGCTTATTCGTGATGATCAATGAGCTTTAAGATATCGGTGAGCTTGCTTTCAAAATTTCTTATGCTTTTTTCAATGTTTGAGACCCTGGCATTGACCTCAGTGATAGCAGCTTTAGTAGCTTCAACCTTTTTAAGCTTTCAACTCAATTTCGTCTAGCTTTTTCTGTATGTTCTTCTGTACCTGCAGTATTTCAGATAGCTGTTCCTCAGTAGTGGGGCCTAGGTTTGGTTCTGTGTCTCCACATAGCATCAGTAAGAATGAAAGACAATTTTACCCCGCAGAACTAATAATAACAATGCTTTGTGGGCATGGCAGCTGGATAAAACACCGGTTACTGGTTTTAACAGAAGAGGTTTGGCTACTAACCTACATGAAAAGAATGGGTTTGACATGACGCTGCCAGGTGACCAGGTGCCCACTGAAGAAATTCGGAAGAAGCGGACTTCTTAAATCGGTCGGCGCTAACGTCGATGACGCTGGACGCAGGATTGCCCGGCAGTCATTGTAGCGCAGCTAATCTTGTGTGCAGGCTCCTTTTGGGTAAGGCGCTTCAATGATGAGGTGCGTCGAGTCTTGTAGCGCACTGGCTTAGCAGTAGTAGTGAGCAGAACGAACTGCATGAAAAGACGAAATGGGTTTGACACGATGCTGCCAGGTGACAAGCTTCTTGCTCACTGAAGAAATTTGGAAGAAGCGAGCTTCTTAAATCGGTCGGCGCAGACGATGATGGCACTGGATGCACGATTGCCCAGTGGTCGTCGTAGTGCGGCTAATCTTGTGGGCACGCTCACTCCTTTTGGGCTTTTGGGTAAGGCGCTTCGACGATGAGGTGCGTCGCATCTTTGTAACATGCTGGCCTTGCTTTAGTGGCGAGCAGAATGAACCGCATGAAAAGAAGAAATGGGTTTGACATGACGCTGCCAGGTGCCCAGCCAAAGTGCCCAGATTAGCATTCTGCGCATGCAGAATGCTAAGCTGAAATGGCGAAGGGTGTGGCGAGGTGTGTTTGGCATCCCCTTGTCTGCTCCAACCTTATTCTAAAGCTGCCTAATGAGGCAAGCCCAACCTCTCCCGTTGCTCTATTAACATAGTTGGCAACATTTCCTTTGTTCTCTTACCCAATGTCAAAGGCCACAGTTGCACAACGACACGTTTGGTAAACAATGTGACGCTTATAACACTGCATACAGGGCCATGCTACTACTTCGGCGGGAGCAGGTGAGAAAATCAAACCAAGTTTCCATAATCAACATCAAGGAATTACATGTAAGAATGAGTACATGATGAAAGAATGAAGCACAACTGTGGATATAGCAAGCGATCGCAGTACAAAATTCGTGAATGTTGGCATAAAAAAAAAAAAAAAAAAAAAAACGACGGAAAAAGGGGGGGATAGAGACAATAGCCCCTTTAACATTGTTATTCCATTGTGCAAATTATTTTCCCTTTCTTTAAGTTGGTTCTTGGGGGAAAGGAACGCGCAGTACCTCAGTTATCGATGAAAACCTACAGCTACAATTAAGAGCAAACCTATGTTGTGGGCTCGAATCCCTATTGCAACTTTTCTACCTTGACTACAGTCGAACCCGGATATATCGAACTCGAAGGAGAGCGCGAAATAGTTCGATATACCGATAATTCGATATACAAAAATCTGCTTGTGACGGCACTTACGATGTGAGAAAACGATACCCTATTTGTCACGTAATCAACCTACTTACGTAATGAACCCATCCTCCACTTTTGCACCAGAGAAAAAAAAAAAAAAAAACGTTAAGGCCAGCTCGCTTACATCCAAGCGACTGAGCGATCTCAGCGACGAGCGGCAGTGACAGAGCGAAAAATTTCCCAACTTGTTGGAACTGCGTCCCTCTCGTCGCTCGAGCGTTTTCACTTGCATGTCGATGGTGCGTGCACGCCACTTCATTTCGATCGTCTCATCTACAGCTCATTTCTTGGCAACGTGCCAAGATGCTGGCAGCGTTAACATCACGGCGTGTTTATCTTTTGATAGCTCCTGGGTAGCGGGGAGCGAACTTGGCAGATTGCTCGTGATGGCCTGATTGCACAAGTCTGGTTCGATTTATCACACCGCGCTTGGGGTGGGCGTAGTCCACTGCCACAAAATCATTGGAAAGCGTAATATCTGCAAATGCTGTTTGAAGCGAAAAATGCTAAAGGTCGGTGTCATGATCACAGCTGACCGTGTGCTTTCGTTGATTCATATATGCAAAGATAAACGACTCTCGCAAAAAAAAAAAAGAATCTGTCGCTTCCGCAGGCGCCATAGCCATGTCAGCAGTCACGTGCAGAGGGTTTACAACACACGCTGGAGAAAGCGTCTGACGTTCTCTGAAAACGGGTTGAGCTGGCTTGGCGCATGCGTAGGGCGTACTACTGTGAACGAAGGCCGGAGAGGAAGGAGAGAGATAGCTCGGCAATAGAATGGGCACACCCTTGCGCTTCGCTCTATCGCGCTTTTCCCCTCTCGTTCCCATCGGTTCTCTTTGGTTCATTCACGCACATGGTTTGCAAACGTCACGTGCTGGCGCGCGGGAAACGATAACCGCAGATGCGCGCGCCTTTGGGGAATGGGCGCGGTGCTGCCCTAGACCAGCCGTCGTAGAACTGTCCCTTCTCATTCCTTCCGCGCGTGGCTTGAAAATGTCATGCGGCAAACGATCGAGGGTGATGCGATCGTCTTCGGGGAAGGCACACTTTCAAGTGCGTGGTGCTGAGTTCGATATATGACGCGGCTTTCCTATACTTTTACATGGGATTTTCAAGGGGATATTCCGTGCGTTCGATATACAGCAGATGTATACTAAATGGGAAGCAAAATGGTACGACACCACCCTGAACACTACACAAAGAACATTGCACCACAATTGTGATCTGAAGTGCATATTTTCTCTAGCACGTATGGAATCATGCCAAGTCTTTCCATTGCAATTCTGGGTGTGGCGACTGCCTTAAGGGGGGACACCCCTCTTAAAACTTTTTTCCTTATTTATGGGTGGATCTGACTGAAACTTGCACCATTAATGTACTTTTGCATGCTGATTTCAAATATCTGATTAGTTTTCTTGTAGATGAAATAGCTTTCAAAATAATCCCTAATTCATGTTCTTCGTTTGGAGGTGAGTTAATTACTAAACACTTTATGGCATGAGGAGAATAGCCCTGCCAGAGTGATCTAGAAGGATCATAGAGTGCCGCTAGTCATGAATTAACGTGGTAGAAGAATTTGAACCAAAGTTACAATAAGTCAAACTTTTATGAATAGAAGCCCAGGTTGGCACCTAAGATTGATAATTAATTCGGTAAATGTTGCCGCATAATAACTGTACATATTTTTGTCCTACGGCACTGTCGAAGGTTTTCTCTTTCTAACAAGACAAGAATGAGAGCTATAGCACAAATAGACTAAGAGATATCTCTCCTCCAAAATTGCAGCACCCTCAAAATTGCAGTTTTGAGAAAACGAGGAAAAACACTTCACAGCATGTAGGTGTAAATTATGTCAATGATTGATATGTCAACAAGATCAGAAACAGGTGGAAAGTGATCTGAAGCGAAAATTAATGGCCTATGCCAATTTGAGCCAAAGTTACGCAATAGGAAACGCTTGAAAGGAAAATTCCATTTGGGTACCGAAGACAACATAACCTTCTCAGCAAATTTTCTTTTGTCGTCACTGCATTTACCTTGGTTTCATGAGACTCGCAGGATTCCCTTTCTAGAAAAAAAATTTTTAAAGCAATAGCAAGAACAGGACCAGAGATATTGATCTTTAAAAAATGCAACACTACCAAAATTGGGGGATTGTCGGAAGCACTCAAGCCTCACAGCATTTAATCAGGAAGGGCAACCCCAAAGACCTCATGCTATTAAAATGCACCAGGAGCATAGTCGGGGTGCATGCTGTCGCGGTGTTTTCTTTTTTCTGTTTTAGCAACGCCAAGCGAAGCCGCCCGCTTCTTTGCAGAACGTACGCTACGGTGCAAGTCCTTTTCTTCAGCTCTCCTGGACCCAGCTGCTGTCACATTTGTACTGCATTCTTGCAGAATTGCTGCTGCTGTATGCTTGCAGCCGGCATTGAAGCGCAGCACAGCTTCTGCTGTGGCTGCTTCCACAGCAAACAGTGATGAGTGCCGCTCTTTGTGGATCAAGGTCCAGATGACCGAGTGGAAGCTTTCGTTCGAGTTCTGGGTCTTCCCCCGAATGCACCTCTGCAGCAGGCTCTTCTCTGATAAACGACTATAAACAGGCAAAAGAGCATCAGCCACATCTCTTGGCAGACTGTAATTGTGCTTTGGTGCAGGCTCCTCTTTTGCCTTTGCAGCGTTGTGGCGGCACCATGACTTCTCACCGGTAGGACACAAACTGTGTTTAGGGCAGTCATCAGTAGATGTGATGTGGTAATATGTCGCCATCACAGCTCGCTGCATGGCATCCACATCACCTACATTTGATCGAAGCGCTCGGCCATAATATATTGCCAGCTTGTCAACTAGATCAGCTGTCAGCCTTCCTCTGCCGCCAAGACTTTGCTTCCCTGCACCCTTGTGTCTCTGCAAGAGGTTGCGCAAAGCTGCTCCCATACGCTTGTGCACGTGATTTATGCAGTCCTCTTTGACTATTTCAATGTAGCCATAGATTGCAGCATCTTTAAGAGCACTGAACGTGCGACTGTCCCCATCGCATAGCATGGTTGTGTAGCGCATGTTGTGGCGCTGCAGAGATCTTTCAAACAGAATTTTGCCAGCCTCTACTTCCATTTGACCAGCCTTGGAGTTGGTGTTTTTTTGGCACTGGTGGCGTGATTTCCAAAGTTCGTAGCCGTCAGTGTTTGGCTTGGGACCAATTTCGCAGCCCAGACAAAAGTTTGACAACACCACATAATCAAGCACGTAACCAGTGAAGAGTTCCACCACGGCACCGACGCCTATATGTGATGAGTGTCCGCGCGTCATCCATGTGCCGTCGTAGCACACGGCAATGTTCCCCCTATGCCCAAAACACAAGTCATCGTAGACCTTCGCCACTGCCTGCGCGGCTTGTGCCATAGCGGTCGTGGCGGCTCGGGTAGCAGCGGGTTGCAGTGTGTTCTTCAGATGCCGTTGAAACGTCTTGTTGTGCATCCCGCGCCGCGACAACCCCATCGCCGAAAAGATATCGTTCATTGCTGTCTGGCCGTTACCGGTCGACAGCATTGCTCGACTAGCCAGAATATTCAGCTCAAAAGGATTGCACCTTTTCTCGCCGTCAACCCTCCGCGAGTTCCACTCGGCCGCAATCTCACCGCAGTTGTCGCACAGCACGATCAGTTTTACGGCGAGGCCATAGCTCCGGTCGCTGGTAATTAAACGCACGCATCCACGACACGTTTTGCACCGCACGGCATCCAGAAGGATATTCACAATGCTGAGGTCAATTACCGCATAGGAGGCTGTTCCGTCCGCATCTGACTCTGCGGACGCACCACTTGCATCGGCGAACAGCGCGGTCTTTCGTGCCGTCGCCGGCGTCGATACCAGTCTATCAAGCGTAGCCTGCTCACGGGCACTCACTTGAGTTATGTCACTGTTAGTGACAGGCGCGGTATCAATACGTACACGACTGCAGTCGGCACGAAGAATGGCGCCGTTGTCCAGCGGAATCGGAGAAGCGTCGCCGCCCGCAACGTGATCGTCACACAATCCCGCAGCACTGGCACTTGCTTCTTGCACAGTATGCAACGAAGTCACATTCTTAACGCGTTTCTTTGGTTGCTTTCGCCCGAACTTGTGCAAAGAGCGGTACTTCTTTGCGCCTGGCATGACTCTCGCGTTGCACTAGCGTGGTCGGCAGAAAGACAAAATGGCGTCACTGGGAGTCCGCATTTCAGGGCTAGCTTGCCGGAACCAACCAAACGACGCCATTTTGATCACGTGCCTTAACCGGCCAATAGTAGCGCGCGCTGCATGCTATCTTTTTGTTTGTTTTTTATGGGGAAGGCGGAGCGCACAGGGTTGCTTTCCGAAAGAAAAAATAAGCCGAAAACGCGCGCTTTCGAACGAGACCAAAATCGCCGCGGTGGAGTGCGTAGTTCTCATGCGCCGGGCGATCGAAATTGGGTGTCGTTTGTCCACAATTTAAAGGGCAGTGGGTGTGGTACTGCATTTTTTAATCGCTATAACTTCATAAATACGCGGGGTATAAGGATGAAAATTTGCGTGCAGATGCGGAATAGTGCGAGGAATACGAAAATGAAAAAATTGAAAATCCGATTTTCAGGCCGATTTTCGGTGCCAAAGAGCCGTGTCCCCCCTTAAGGCACAATGCCCAATATGCTCTCACGTAAAAGGAATCCAAGCCCCGCAACTAGCTGCCTGGTTCCCCACTTCAGTTTGCTTTTGTTATGAATCATGTCACGATCAATCGAAATAGAAAACGAAAAAGTACTAAAAATTCAAATAGCATTAATTATATGAATAAACCACAGGCCAGTAAACTGTAAACATGCGTGTGAAAGCTTGTTTACAAAGCACATCCTGGTAGCCACTCTCATTTAACATTGTAATAAAGATATAAAAATTAAAGCTGCTTGCAGGAGCTAGGGTGAAATGACTGCGGTCGCCATCATATTGCAAGTACAGTCGAACCTCGTTATAACGAACACAGATATAGCGAAATATCGGTTATAGCGAACCAAATACGAAATTTGGTTGGCCACGCTTTATTTTTACGACATTTATTCTTCTATAACGAAACCGAAAACGTCAGGTCCGCCGCGATATCGGTTGTAACGAAGAAATATTTGGTCTACTCGAGGCTCAAAACTCTAAATGTAGCATAAAAGAAGCAAAATAAATACTGAAAGTCAATTCTCAACAGCACTTTTCGTTTTTTTTTTTTTTAACGTTTGAAAAAGTTGGAAGTTCAGCCGTCTAGCACAAAAATGCGCATTTGGCTGGTCGCGCCACCTATGAACTGAGGGCAAAAACTGCAAGCTCGCGCGACGACAAAAGGCCGAAGGGTGGCGCCACTTGCCCAGCGGTGAAAGCAAGGGCAGCAACACTGGCAACCACGGCAACTGCGAGACGGTGACGGCGGTGGCGAGCCCGCGTGACTCCACCCCACTCTTTCCTCGTGCAGCGGCCGAAATGGCAACGAAGAGGAAGGCGATCTCGCTCGAGACGAAGCTGCAGATATTGAGAGCTGTGGATAGTGGCCGCAAGAAAACGGATATTGCATCGGAATTCAACGTTCCACCAAGTACGTTGTCCACCATTTTGGCCGCAAGAAAGAAGATTGAGGGCAACACCGAGGACGCCATCAAAGCTGACCGCAAAAGAGTTAGGCCTTGCCTTTACCCGGATGTGGAAGCGGCTTTGTTTTCGTGGTTTAAGGATGTAAGGGCGCGAAACTTGCCGGTCTCAGGATCACTCCTTCAAGCGAAGGCCAATAGCCTGGCCTGCGTACTGGGACATGATGATTTTCGTGCAAGTAGCGGTTGGCTACAACGCTTCAAAGATAGGCACGAGATCGCATGCCACACTTTGTCTGGCGAAGGTTCTGCTGTTGACGCGGAGTCGTGTGATAAGTGGCTGGAGAACTTTCGACCTTTGCTCCAGGAATACGACGAGCGCAACGTATATAACGTGGACGAAACCGGCGTGTTCTTCAAGTTGTTGCCAGAGCGGTCGCTGGCAGTCAAGAATGAAACCTGCCATGGAGGCAAAAAGAATAAAGACCGGGTGACGGTTGTCGTTGCCGTGAACATGGACGGCTCAGACAAAAGACGGCTCACTGTCATCGGCAAGTCTGCACGTCCGAGGTGCCTGAAAGGCGTCCGGAATTTGCAAGTTGAATATGTTTCTAACAAGAAAGCATGGATGACAGCCAAACTTTTCGAAGACTGGCTCAGAGCTTTCGACGAGGACATGGAGAGGCAGCAGAGGAAGGTCCTTTTGCTATTGGACAACTGTTCAGCACACAAAGTCTCTGTCGTGCTGAAGGCAGTTCGCTTGGTGTTTCTGCCACCAAACGCAACTTCAGCTTTGCAGCCGTTGGACAAGGGCATCATCCGTTCGCTCAAGTGCAATTACCGGAAGCGTTTGGTGATGCGGCTGGTCTTCGATATTGATCAACGCAAGTCAACAACCATAAACATCAAGACGACGCTCGAAATGTTGTATGGATCATGGAATGAGGTGACGCAGTCCACAATAAGGAACTGTTTCGCGAATGCCGGTTTTGTTTTGCCTACCGTCGAAGACGAAGTTCAGCCCGAAAACCTAGTAGAGGTGGAACGAACTTGGGATCGACTGGCGCTCCCAGGCATCGCATTTGAAGATTTTGTTTCGGCCGACGAGAACTTGGCCGTGGCGCCGGAGCTGACGGATCAGGAAATTGTGGATCGTGTCGTGTTGCCTGAGGATAACAGCAGCAGCGATAGCGAAAGTGACGAAGGCGAACGGGATGAGCCACCGATAAACAGTGCGGACGCCGCAGACATGGCCAGGAGGCTGAGAGGCTATTTGGAAAAGCTCCCTATGGCCAAAACTGCTGAAATGGAAAAGGCCCTCACGTGCGTGGACGTCGTGGAAAACTTCATTCTGCAGAATGCTGTGAAAAGCCACCAGACGAAGATAACATCATTCTTCAAATAAATGAACGCAGATCTGTTTTGCCAAACGAACTTTGTCATGTTGTATTTCGACTCCCATATTCCGGTCTATTTTGTTTGAAATGCCACAAGGACACAGGTAAGGATTACTTCGTTTATAGTGGGTTCGAAGCCAAGAATAATGCATTTCAGTATATCTTGAATATTCGCGCAAGCCAAATTGTGGCTTTGCAGCCGATATTTATGTCTACTGTTACAACGAATATCGTATATAACGAACTAATTTACGGTTCCGATGCTACTTCGTTATAACGAGGTTCGACTGTAGCAAGGTTCTAGGCCACATTAAATCTGACGCCTTCAAAATATATTCATTAACGCTGGTGAAGTAAACTCCTTAGTAGCGCTGCACCAGCTTACAATTCTGAGGCTACTACAGCCAATTTATTTAACACAGTAACACTCCTGAGACGCACATGTAAGACTTCCTAAATGCTGTGAAAGTCAAGTAATCCCTGTCATTGCAGATGACATGAGTGTTCCCATGTGCTCCTGATGCAGCTCAATGCAGAAGAGGCAAAGAAGGCTAGCTTAGAAAAGTAGTAATGCCGAAGGCTCCCAGGTGGCAAAACTATGTGTGAAAGCTTTGCAAGAAAATAAATAAGCAGTACAGTGTAACCGCTTATAACGTAGGTTGCAGGAGCTGCAAAGTCAGCACGATACGCGGTACCGCGCTATAACCAACACATTGTTTTTTTTTTCAGGTCAAAATACATGCCAGATGAATAATTTCCCTTTCAAAAACACCTTACTAATCAGTGAATGAAGAGCAGCCTACTAAGTCTGCTGCACGGTTAGATCAGTTTTAGCATGCCGCACACAGCACAACTGTGAAAATTACTGTGACTGCCGCTTTGGAACTGCTATCAGCGCATGCCCAGTTCCGCAGAGGCGGTCGCACTAACCGCTGCAGTCACAATCTATGCGGTAATTTAAGACATCCCTTGGCTCTTTTCATTCTCACAAAGAATGCGAGGAGTCTCGGAACAAGACTTTTTGTTTGGAAAACAAGCGTCGTGGTGATGCTGGCCTAACGTTCAGTGCAATATTACGGCAACCAATGATATACCTTCATTCGGGGGGGACTGTCTTGTCATCACGAAAATACAGTCTCTCGCAAATCGTTTAGTGCACGTCAAAGAAAGCTAGCCGAACATCTGTTCCAGCAGCACCCTGATATTTCACAATTCGCCGCCACATGAGAAATGCGATGCTGCCATTGCACAATCAAACTTGAACACAGACACAATCACAACAAGCGTTTCCAGTCACTCTTTTACGAAAGGAGCAATGTGCTAGTGAAGGAAAGCATTAGACAGGTCATGGCACGAAAACGTGGTGTGATGTGCTGTGCCAAGCAGGGAACAGCTGCGATGTCATCGAGTGGACTTGTTTACTATAGCCAGTATTTCACTTTGTGCGACCGCATAATTGCATTGAATCCCGCAGAAGGCAGACCGGTGGCCAGCGAAAACTGTGTTTTAATGGGTCCCGCACTAAAAACGGTTACACTGTGAGTGGTGTCCACAGTATTTGCAAATAGTTCAGGTCTAGTGCAGCATCATCCCGCATATACATATTAGAATGTAGCTGCCAGTGAATTACCTAATCAGGAGCTCCGTAGCAGCTCTAGTTTCTCAGTAAAGCATAAGTTTCAGAACTGCTGAAAATTTGCATAACTAATTGGGACATCAAATAAGGTGATCTTGAACTATAAAGCTTTGCCCCTAATTATTCCCTGCTATTTACTCTTCACAACAATAAAGGATTGAGAGCCAAAGAGATGCAGCACAAAATCCTGATTGTACTTATCCCCCTTACACTTGAGAAGTTGACATGTCATGTTATCTGCACTCGCAATGGCAATCGTTGCAAGCAAAATGACGCATGAAATAGTGCTGACACGGATATCAACCTTAAGGAAAAAAAAAAAAAAAAAGACAATTCTAAAATACTGCTGAAATGCCGGAGAGACTGCATTATGAAAAAATGAGTTCTGAACTCAGCGAAAAGTATAGGGGCATATTGCTGGAAAAGAAAAAAAAAATGGCAGGTCCATCAGAAGCATGCCGCCAGCCAAACCTACACCATGCACGTAGCTGTGACACACTGCCAAGTATTGAATAAGATGAACCAGTACGAACAAAAGTAAACGGAGCAAGCTATTTGCTTCTAAAATTATTCACGCGTTGCATAATTGAATGGTATCATGGTATGTGCGAACCGGTAGCAGATGCCAGTGGCCTTTCAGTTACACAAATATTGTTTTTTTATCTCCAGTGCCGAAGGCATGATTTTAATCCATGGTCCGTTTACTCTGTCTGCACCTGTACTATCTAGTTTGAGGCCAAAGCCTACCTCTGAATTTTGGCGTTGGTTTCTGCTTATCATGGCAATACCCCTTTCAAGGCACTATGTCAATCAACGTTCACCTCAAGAAATATCTGCTGCACTGACTCCCTTCCCTTCTGATGGCCTTATGCTACTGCAATCGTGGCAACATTTTTACATACACAAGGATAAAGCTTTTATTGCTGTAATTTGTACCTCAGAATAGGAGAGGGTGCCAAAGGCTCAATTAAGTGCATGAGAGATGCCATCAGCCATAAACACCAAAACTATTACTGGGAAGACTCATGATAACGCATTCTAGAAAACCTTGCTAACACTATGCACTAATTTCTCATAGCATGATGGGTGCAACCATCTTTTTTTTTTTTTTTTACAACAGCCGATAGCAACTATAACAATGTGCTGGGTTACGCTATACAATAGTGTCTATATTTAAATGCTAAAAGCACAACACTTACACTGAACGTTGATGTCAAGTCTGACCTGGTTATAATCTTCCTTGGACTGACCTGAAAAGAAACGAGATTAAAAATAAAAAAATAAAAAAAGCATGTGTTATTTTTTAGCAGAAAGGACTACAGGCATAACTACAAAAGCATACCAGTGAGATAACTAAACTTGGTAGTGGTATTTGACACACCTTTTGGGGACATAAAACTTTTTAACAGCTCATTTAAATGCAACTCAAAATGCTTACATATGTTTCGGAGGCATGACTCAGCAAGCAGTTGAGTGCCTGGAACTTTTTTTTCCACGAGGCTACAAAACGCCCCGCGGATACAGTGCTAAAATGGTAGATATCCATGATAAGGAATGTTCTGCGCAACAGCGGTGGTATCAACTGCGTTTTCTGATGGTGACCTCTGCTTCCTCTGCAGTGAAGACAGAGTAAAACTATTTTTACTGCTCTTATAGGATTGCCTTAGCCATACAACCCTGCATTCTTCTCTGGAATCTACAGCGTCTGCTGCAAGACCTTAATTGCTTCGTAAACTCAATTGCCACCTGCCATGGTAGGCAGGAGGCAGCTGAACTATGTACCACCTGCCCCAATGGTTTAGTTACTGGTTTAACGTCCCAAAGTGACTCAGACTATGAGAGATGCCATTTGAGAGTTGAATTTAGAGGAGTTTTCATGGTGGCGATAAAAGGCAAATGAAATATTTTATCAGCAATCAATGGCGTTACATACAGTTTGGAAGCTAGACTCACGACGCAAGTTCAACTGCACTAAGTTGATGAAGCAGTGGAACTCAGCCAAGTCTAAATTTAAACTTGGAGTAGCCATGAAGACAGTGAGACAGGTGTCATTACTGAAACTGAGATTCCAAAACTTCAATTCATGCTACATGGCCTTCAACACCAAAGACAGAGGCTCCAGCTCAGCAATAGGTAACAAAAATGGCCACCATTTTCGAAGCAGCAACATCTGTTTAGGAACAGCCTGAAGAATCTGCTAAGATTTCAGGTCCCGGCATAGCTTAGTAGAGTTATAAATAACCTGCCACAATTAGCAAGATGCTAAAAAAAAAAAAAAAAAAAAAGGAAGGAAGAAGATCAACATCAAATTTGACTACAGCTGCATTCTCTATAAAGTTATAAGCTTCGACGTTTCAGCCAAGCCGTAGAGCATATTACTTAAAAAAATGCAAAGGCTAAACCTAACAACTCGAATTCCTGTACGTGATGCAAAACCTCACATGACGCTTTGATTATACTGGCATGGTAATACACGTTTAACCACCAGTTGATGCTTTTAATGCTTTCAATATTCAATTATTTACTGAACAGCTTAAAAGAGTATTAAAGGGCTAGTACAACATGGTAAAGCAGAGCCAGGAAGCAGTAGCTATCACAATAACCGCCTGCAACTCACCCAACGATATTTCAATGCCATGGATAATTATGTCGGCAGCAGCCACGAGGGTTTGCGAATTTAAACAGCCTCAATGAGATCCCGTTTCCATGATAAGTAAGCGTCTGGCTAAAAACTTCTAACCTTTATTAGTTTTACACTATACGCTTCAAGAAGAGTTTTCACAGCTCAAATATCATTTATTTGAAGACAAAGTTTAATAATGTGTAAGCACTGTATGACTATGTTAGCGTTTTCATGTCATCATGAGCTTGTCCACACGATTACATTCGGACAAACGAGTTTATAAGAAAAAAAAAATGGTTGCGTCAGATAGAGCATCAAACAAAAAATCTCGATATTAGAAGGTGCATGTGGATTATTTAGTTAATTAATTAGAACCAACTACGTTAGTCAGATGTCGAAATAGCCGGCAGAGTAATTCCGACATCCAAAGGGGGTCACGTGGTACTCTACTTCCGGTGACGTAGGCCTAAGTTCCAGTGGCGGAAAACTTGAAATGTTTGAACGTGCGGGAAAAGGTGTGATTTGCGTGCACAGATGGGTAGGAATGGTTAGAAAGTGAGTAAAGAGAGGTAATCAACCAAATGCAGTCTGAAAAATTCAGAGAGCACTGCAGATTCTGCAGTGCAGAAATGTGAAAGCCTGAGCGTTGCTGCTGCACACGGTACATTGCCCGCCCCTTGTCGAACACAACCAGCATTGTGTAATTGGTTTAAAGGAAAGGCGCAGTATCTGTCACTCGCGGAATCCTGGCGACACGTCTCGCGGACAACACAGCAACGCTCAGGCTTAGCACTTTTCCAGTGTAGACTCTGCAGTGATCTCGGAATTTTTTTTTTTTTTTTTTCAATACTGAAAGGCAGGAGCTTCAAGGTTAGCTAAACAGATATATCCAGGAGCACATACAGTAAATGACATCAATGGGAGTCAACTCAGGCCAATATTTTTTACTACAGGGGTGGTAGGAAGCTTGGACATAGCATAAAATGCAACTGGGAAAAGGGGAGGGATAGGCCACAAAAACTGAAATGAAAGGTAGCAGAAGCAGCATAAACAAAAAGCAAAATGGCAATGACAAAAAGAGAGAACATGAATACAGCATGGCATAAAGGCAGAAAAGAAAAACATTAGCAAGAAGTACTATATTAGCAACAGTGCGCTTGATGCCGCATCAGCAGCATTTAGTACACAGCCGTAATAAATATGAAAGGTAGCATGCTTCCACTGGTGTCACCTTTTGAAGCAGGTCACAACATACCTCATCGGCATTCCAAATCTGAACCACTTCGTCTGTAGTGATGACAGAGATCAGCTCCTCTCCTGACCGCTGCCTCACCCACTGCATCTTGTTCTATGAGCACATTAAAACAATAATGAGAAACCACACAGTTATTGAGAAAGCGAATTAGTATTGATAAAAAAAAAATGCGTGAGCTGAACAGAGCAAGGCCTAGCCAAGCCAATCAACTCGGAGTGATGACTGAGCAGAGTTTTCTAAGGAAGCCACAAGGCGCACCATGCATCTTGCATTTGCAGTAGGGCTGAAGACTATAACATGCAGCCAAAAGTTGCTCTCTGTTGGGGGCTACTGAGAGTATAATACAGCGGTGGGCATGATACCCGATACCCTAACATACACCGATACACGGTACAGAACCAAATACAACTTCTAATACAGACACCTAATAGCGCATCGCCAATATGCGGCAGAAGTTCATAAAATAATAAGGCTGGAAAGACACACCTTAAAATTTTTCCAATGCTTTTTTTTCATTAGCTGCAGGCCCTAATCTTCGGCTTGTGATACTGTTTCATGATCACCAATATTATTCACCTCCTGCCTTTGCCTCTCCATGTGTAGGATTCCTGGACTTAAGAAAGCCGAGCCATTATTTCTTACCCACTGTGCTTAGCAAAGCAGATGTCTGAACATTCTGCATTAAACGCAGAAAGGAAAACAACAAAAATGAAAGAGCTAAAAGTTATTAATACGTAAAACATACTTTGCTATTTTAGTTAACATTCGCACTAACAGCCAATCTGAAGCAGTGGTACAATGTTGTGCTCTAAGCAAAGAAGAAAAAAAAAAGCCTCTTTACAGGAGCCCATGAGCATGGTGCATTTTTTAATACAAAGCCCTTTATCAGCAATTGATACCCCACTAACCCGAGGATCCAAGAGGTTTATTTAAAGGAGTAAGACAAGTAATCTACCTAATATTTAGATTCAAGTTTTATGCTTTGTAATGATGCTTAAGACATTACTTTTACATGAAACAACACATAATACTCCCCTACAATCACAGAAATTTCATAATAGAATTTTTTCTCACTTGTTTCAGCTTCAACAGCCGAGCGATAGCTGTGACGTCGATGTGAAGTCTAGGTCACAAGATGGAAGAAATAAACGTCGATATAATCATTCCACTGTCTTTTTATTCAACGCCAAAGCCAGCCTGCTACATGAACAGGAATCACAATAAGTGAAGAGAGAGCGATTATATTGCTGTTGTTTGATGTTGCACATGACCTAGACTTGACTGTGATGTCACAGCCATCTCTCGGCTGCTGAAACCGAAAAACTGGAACTGGTCAGAAAAGAAAATTCGATTATAAATTATTCAGCGGTCGCAGGAAAAAAACCCCGCTATGATCCATATACAGACATGTCTTATGCATCATTAATAAGAAGCAAAATGCCATCAAAATTTGCCGTCTATAAAATCAAGTTTCACAAAACTTCTTGAGAATAGTGGCTTGTTGAAACGCAGTCTTTCTATAACAACAAATATACACCAACTGATGCAATTGACGCTGCTGACAATAATGAGCCATTAACCCAAGTGTGAGAGTGCGCATGACCGTGCCCAGAAAGTAAACAAATGATCTTAGTCTTCGAGCTCCTGAGCATGACAGCGGAAATCTTCACTTCTTTTTGCAACCCCTACAGACGAAAACAGGGGAAACGGGATGCTGTTTCTACCAAAACGGTGAGCACATTTTTTCTCCCTCACAGTGATACTGCGAAATGTATATGCTGCCTATCTGCTAGGCAATGGGTAAGAGAAGAAAGAAGGTTAACCAAGACAACGCCGTTGAGACCAAAGCGCCGCCGGGCCAAAGCAAGACTCAGAGCAACCTCAAATTCTGAGGGACTTCTTTTTTTATTAAGTACTGTTAAAGCACAAGATACAAAAAAATACACCAAACGTATTGAAAAATAGTATCGAAGATACATATATCTTCAACACCGCTCATGCCTGGTCTCATGTTTGGAGCAAATCAAAGGCTCTTTCTGAAGGTATTCACACCAAAAAATTTCGGCAATAAAATACAGCAGTATAACTGCTTCTGGATTTGGACAGCTTCTGGGCTGAGCAAGTATGCATTGTTTGGCTGCCATGGAGACAAGGCCCCAGAAAGCACCTCAAACTTAAAAAGGCACCCACCCCGAGAAAGCAGAATGTCAACCAATAATGCGTATGGGTGCTTATTTAGGTCGTAGTGATAGCCAAAAGATCCCTCAACAAATCAGCGCTTGACATCATCACCAGCCGGACTATACCCAATGCAGAGCAAAGGCCTCTCCCCTATTCCTCCAATTACCCTGGTCCTGTGCTAGCTGCACCCACTTGACCCCTGTGAACCTCTTAACCTCATCTGTCCACCTAACTTTCCGCTGCCCCATGGTACACTTTCCTTCCCTTGGAATCCAATTTGTTACCCTTAGCGACCACCGCTTATTCTCTCTTCACATTATATGCCCATTTCTTCTTGATTTCCACTACAATGTCTTCAAGTCGGGTTCTTTCTCTGACCCACTCTACACGCTCCCTACCTCGTAATGTTACAACTACCACTTTCCGTTCCATAGCTCTCTGCATTGTCCTCAACTTATATAGAACCCTTTTTGTTAGCCTCCAAGCTTCAGGCCCACAGGCGAGTACAGGTAAGAACTGTTAGATGCTTTCCTCTTGAGCGATACCAATAAGCTGTTGGTCATAATCTGCGAGCACTTGCAAAATGCACTCCACCCCAATCTTATTCTCCTAGTTATTTCGCTTTAATGGTCCGGGTCTGCGTTTATTATCTGTCCTAATTAGACATATTCACCTACTATGTCCAGTGCTTCGCTACCTATTGTGAACTGCTGTTCCTTCCCGAGGCTGTTGAGCATAAACTTAGTCTTATGCACATTTTACGCCTACATTTCTGCTTTTCCTGTCTAGCTCATCAAGCATTCTTTGCAATTCATCCACTGAGTTGCTTAGCACACAGACATAGTGCAAGAAAAAGTCTCTTTGTGAGATGCAGCTGTCATGTGGCACAGTGAAAGCTAGTGGCTGTGTAGTCAAACCACTCATCTTCCGGACTTTGCAAGCATGGCAAGGTAGGTGCACAAGATGTTTCAGCTAGTAACATTTTAGCCAGCATATGCGATTGCTCCACTTTCTTTCTGGCCATGGCCTGATTGCAGTGACAATAAGATGTCTTCCTTTATGCCCTGCCATAAACGAATTCTCAAGACTAGGGGTGTGTGAATATTCGAAACTTCGAATACGAATCTAATATGTTTGTTACTTGACTCGCATGACAAACAATGAAATTTGGAATTGACGGAATATTCAAAAATTGCCAAATACACAGAAATTTTCTAATTGACTGCAATGCTGATTGTGCAGTGAAGCATCCTCAAAACGTGACGGGGCGTTTTGTAAAGAAAGCCTTCCCGACAGTATGCACAAAGCAAAGCACATCATGAAACTCTGAACAGAGAAAAAAAAAGGTCCTCCTCACTTCAGTTTCATTTCAAATGCAGGCAACCATCATCCAGGCCTAATGGTTTTCTACAGTCTTTTCAGGCCTATTCAACAGTTCGTTAGTTTGTGGGGTTTAACGTCCCAAAGACTCTCAGGCTAAGAGAGATGCCGTAGTGGAGGATTCCAGATTTTTCGGCAACCTGGGGTTCTTTAACGTGCACTAACATCGCATACACACGGACGTCACTCCCTTTCTCCTCCATCGAAATGCAGAGCTTTCGGCTTTTTCGGACATTTCTACTGGTTTTACTGTATTCAGCATATGACAACTCCACCCAGGTTCATGCAGTCTGCCCGATTATAGTGAAGCCACTTATAGCGAAATAGCGGTTATAACTAAAGAAGTTCAATTTCCCAATCTTTTTGCATTTTCAATAAAATTTGGGTCCAGTTTTAACGAAGTGAATAAGTGCATGTCAGCGGATACAGAGAAGCGATTTTGTACCAAATGAAAAATAATGTACCAATCAGGAGATTTTTACGTCTTCAGGCAAATCCAATCAGGAGATTTTTACGTCTTCAGGCAAATTATTGTGGGAAATAAGGGCAAAATTTGGCTGATGGCGAATGCGGCGTCGTCTGTACTCCCGCAAAGCGAAAGTTTGCGTCACTGCATCGCTTGGCTTGCAGTCTTCGTGATGCGGCCTCCTGTCGTGCCATCGAGCTGGCTGCGTGGGAGGTAAAAGAAGTTAGAAAATAAAAGGCAATTTTCTACAATGCCACAGAGCAGCGGTCGACTTGGCGAATCGCAGTTCTTGAATTTCTCTACTCTTGGTTCTGGACCCGGGAGAGAGAGAGAGAGTCATGGAGAAATCGTCGCCGGAGAGAGAGAAGGGAGAGCGTTTCCTCCGCTTTTGTGGATCTTTGTATGCGCTTTTCTCGCTGGCACAATAACACCTTCTTGCATTCGTTCTGCTTCTTACCTTCGATATCTCGTGACCCCTGACTTCACCTGGACAATTCTCAGACAATGTACTGTTGTGATTGGACGAGCGGCGACAAAAGATCAAAACAGGAAGCAGGCGCCACTCACCCCTCTATTGTGATCAGGCGAGCTGCCCTCCCAAGCCAGAGCACGGAATCGTCTGGCGATGAGCGTCCAACCTCGGCGCCGGTGAGACGGTATGGCACCTGGCGCCGGCCGGCCGGCCGGAGGTAACAGTTCGTCACACGGCAGCAATTAGAGGTCCCGCCAACAAGTTGATGAACGGACAATGGAGTGGAAGCGACCAAATTCCCGTCCGTTCAATTCTCAAGCCTCGCTACTGAGAACGAGCGCGCATTTTTTCCTTTCTTCCCGTGGCGAGCCACGGAAATAGCTTTCAGCTAAGAGGTCTAGCTGAATGCAACCCAGCGACACCTGGACCGATGAGTCAGCCCAGATGTAACCACGCCCGGAGTCAAGCAGCTGACGCCATCTATGCCGTGACGGCCACCTCCTCACCCTCAAGCCAGAACCACAGAGGGACGTGTCAACGAGTGCGAACAGTGCTTGTACGTGTGTGTGAGAATGTGAAAGAGTGAGGTGACAGAGACACTCCCTCACAAACTGCCCTGCCTTTCCATCTGGGGGACATAGGGGATCAGCCCTATAAAACGGACAAGTGTGTGTCGTGGATTTGTAAACCGGAGACTGTTGCTCCAGTCAGTCTCCTACTAAAACGCTACCATGTAAATTTTGTACATAGAAGTTTTCCCATCTCACTTCAAAGTCCGAATTCCAGCCGCCTCGTCTTTGCTCCTGCCCCGATGAACCAACCAGGCCTTGAACACGCTGCCTGGATCAAAATTTACCACTGCAACCTCATGAAGCCCTATCGACAAAGGGAGGCGGTCGTCCAGCTAGCCCTGAATGCACCCGAAGAGGTAGAGACCGATTTTGTATTTCCCGGTAGGGGTACAACAACCTCTTTCACGGGAGTTCTCGAAAGGATACGTGGTGATTCAGATCTCGGCGAGCCACAAAAGGAAGACCTCCAGCAACTGCTCCCACACTTCGAGGACGTTTCCGCAGACACGCCGGGCAAAACACCCTTCGCAGATCACGACATTCAGCTGACTTCTGAGGAGCCTATTCGCTCCAGACCGTATAGCGTCTCGCCGAGACAGAAAGAGATTCTCAATAACGAGATAAGACGCATGCTTGATCTCGGTGTTATTGTACCGGCGGAAAGCGAATACACCTCCCCCATCATGCTAGTAGATGTGCCAAGAAAAGGGCCACGGCCTTGCGTTGACTACAGAAGGTTAAATGCCGTCACGCGAGATCAGCTGCGGGTGGAAATGGTCAGCGGGGCCCAGTATGTATCGACTCTCGACTCGACTCGTGGCTACTGGCAGGTCCCCTACGAAAAGGGTAAGTCGGTATGCGGCCTTTATCTTCCCCCTCTGCACTTTTCAACCGCTCGTAATGAGCTTCGGGCTCAAAAACGCGCCGTTTTGATTCTCGCGGCTGATGGATAGAGTGCTGTCAGGAACGGAAGCATACGCGCTACCCTACCTCGCCGACATTGCCGTATTTGCCGATAACTGGGAAGATCACCTGCATCACTTGCATGATATTTTAAACCAGCTGCGAGAGGCAGGGTTGACCGTCTGTTCAGAGAAGTGTCAGCCTGGAAAGGCCAAGGTTGAGTACCTTGGCCACGTTATCGGGAGGGGCTACCGCCGGCCGCTGGACGCAAAGATCGCTGCCATACGCGATTATCCCAGGCCCGCAACAAAGACCGACATACGTGCCTTTGTTGGGTTGGCTGGATACTATCAGCACTACATAGCGTGATATTTGGAGATGGCGAGTCCGCTCACGGACAGTTTGAGGAAGAGCGAATCTGTTAAGGTGAACTGCAATGCCAGCAAGGAACAAGCTTTCCTTGTGTTAAAGAAAGCGCTAATCAGCCGCCCCGTGCTGAGGGCTTCTTCCTAAAACCGCGGCTTCATTGTTCAGTGCGACACGAGTGAGAGAGGCATGGGGGCTGTTCTGAGCCAGCACGACAAGAATGGGGAGAAACATCCTGTATTGTTCGTAAGCCGGAAGCTCACGGCGAGAGAAGAAAGCGTCTCGGAGAAGGAGTACGCTTGTTTAGTGTGGGCTACGCAAAAGCTTCAGCGCTATTTGGCCGACTCCCGATTCATAATTGAGACGGACCACTGTCCACTGACATGGCTTCGAAACATGTCTCCGAAAAACGGTCGTTTGCTGCGCTGGAGTTTCGCCCTACAGGAGCATAATTTTTAAGTGCGCTACCATAAGGGAAAGGACAATGGGAATGCTGACGGCCTCAGCCGAGGCTTTTTCCGCTATGCCAAGTGATAACTTCCAGGCACTCCTCTGAGTGTACCCTTTTATGCTCAAAGAGGTCGAATTTTCTTGGCCATATCACTTTATTAATTTTGTTTTGTTAACAGCACTTGATCGTTTGATGTTAGTATAGGCCCAGTGTGGTTATAATGTAGGTTTATCTCTCGATGTTCATGTGTTCAGCAGTTGTCCAGAAACCGAGACGGCAGCTGCGGCCTTTATTTATTACCAAAATTTGATTCAAAATTGCAAAGAGTGGCTTGAATAAATTGCCCGCATAGGTTTAGTCAGCAGCTCTCTCCTCCGAACGCCCGTAGAGTGACCAGAAAGGGGGGAACTCTTACAGCCTATAGTTTAAGGCTTGTTCTTTGGTTGCCTGGCACGGCTCAGGAGATGGCGGTGCTCTTGTCTTGCCGGGGTGGCGGTATTGTGCAGACATCATCACTAATGCCCTACTTGAGACCTTTGCTTTCCAGGCATCTCACTTCTGGATAAAAGAGGAAACCGGAGACCAGCCCAGCTGATGCGGCCTCTTCAGAGGACATCAATCAGGTGTAGCCCCTTTCGAGGCCTCTACCTGGCGGCAGACGAGCTGTTGTGATCGGACGAATGGCGACAAAAGATGGAGACGGGAAGCAGGCGCCACTCATCCCTCTATTGTGATCGGGCGAGCTGCCCTCCCAAGCCAGAGCGGGGAATCGTCTGGCGATGAGCGCCCAACCTCGGCGCCGGTGAGACGCTATGGCACCTGGCGCCGGCTGGCCGGCCAGAGGTAACAGTTCGTCACGCGGAGGCAATTAGGGGTCCCGCCAACAAGTTGACGACAGACAATGGAGTGGAAGCGACCAAATTCCCTTCCGTTGAACTGTTGAGCCTCGCTAATGAGAACGAGCCCGCATATTTTCCTTTTGAGCCACGGGAATAGCTTTCGGCTAAGAGGTCTAGCTGAATCCAGCCCAGCGACACCTGGACCGATGAGTCAGCCTAGATGCAACCACGCCCGGAGTCAAGCGGCTGACGCCATCTACACCGTCTAGACAGCCACCTCCTCACCCTCAAGCCAGAAGCAGACAGAGGGACGTGTCAACGAGTGCGAACAGTGCTTGTGCGTGTGTGTGAGAATGCGGGAGAGTGAGGTGACAGAGACACTCCCTTACAAACTGCCCTGCCTTTCCATCTAGGAGACATAGGGGATCAGCCTTATAAAACGGACGACAAATGTGTGCTGTGGATCAGTAAACCGGACAGTGTTGCTCCAGTCAGTCTCCAACTAAAACACTACCACGTAAATTTTGTACATAAAAGTTTTCCCATTTCACTTCAAAGTCCGGATTCTAGCCAGCCGCCAGCAGTAGATGGTCAAGCATCGCGATCGGATTCTTATGTATTCCAACAAAGATGTCTACAACACAGACAATACAGCTTTGTTCTTCCAACTGCTACCATCAAAAATTCTCGTGGCCAAGACGGACAAATGCATGGGAGGAAAAGCCAGCAAAAAGTAGATCACAGTGTTGATCTGCTCCAATATGGATGGTTTGGACCAACGAGACTTGTTGGCCATTGGCAAAGCTAATAAGCTGTGCTGCTTCGCCAAGGTGCTGTCTATGCCAGCGTACGTAAGCAGTAAGAAAACATGGATGACAAGAGACATTTTTGGCAAATGGCTCACTAACTTCGACAAAGAGATGGTCCGGAGGAAGCACAAAGTGCTAATGTTGCTTGACAACTGCACTGCGCATCATTTCAATGCACACTTGAGTGCTGCCGAGATTTTGTTCCTGCCGCCAACTACTGTCAAGCTGCAACTCATCTACCTGCTAACTTCAAGGTCCACCACCGGCGCCGAGTCTTCGATGCTCACTCTGCCGACAACGCGGCAG
This sequence comes from Amblyomma maculatum, assembly GCF_055883805.1. Taxonomy (NCBI): domain Eukaryota; kingdom Metazoa; phylum Arthropoda; class Arachnida; order Ixodida; family Ixodidae; genus Amblyomma; species Amblyomma maculatum. Next base: position 86,849,999 of record NC_139344.1, on the reverse strand, counting down.
AGATGAAGGTCCCTTTGGTGAAGGCCATCTATTTTGCAAGCGGAGCCTGGAGGGACGTGAAGCACATATCACTCACTGCTTTAAGAAAGCTGGCTTCTCCCAAAGCAGCAACATGGACACGGTGCCTGCCGAGGACGAAGCTGTGGCGGTTGAAATTGCTGCAATAGCTGATGGTGCCGCCACGACAGCCTACTTGAAGCAGCTATGGGAGTCCGCTAGCGAGTTGGACCTTGTGCCTCCATGTCTATCCCACATGGACTTAATTTTCGCTGGCGACAAACTTGTTGCCACAGAAGACTTCACGATTGACAAAATTGCCGAGAGCATCACAGGTCGAGAGTGACTGCAATGACGCTGGCTGCGCCCCAAAGCCGGTGACCTGCGCCGCGGCCATCACAGCTGTTGCCACACTATGGACGTACCTCAGGAGTTCAGAGCAGAACTTTGGTTCGCAATTTAATTATATGTAGGCTGCGACCGTGAAGATCACACTTGCAAAATGTGTTCAGGGAATGCTGGACCACTTTCCCCAGCGAAGATAAACCAATTTACTTAAGGGGGGACACGAATCTTAAAGCTCGAAAAATCGACGAAAAAACTTTTTTTTTTAAATGTTATTTTTGAAATCTGCAGCTAATTATTCACCAGTCTACAAACTTTCAAACTGGTACATTCGATATTTTTCACGTAAGGCTAATTAACACCGTCGGTATCGACAGAATATGAGCCGAAATTAACACCAAAACGGCACTTTTGACGCAGCACGCAGCTCCTATACCATGCATGCTACCGGGGCCATCTTGGTCTCGTCTCGAAGAGGAGTTTTCCCACTTCAATTTCCCGTCACTAACGGCTTCGTGCGACCATTGGTTACAGAAAAAAAACGCGCCAAAAAGAAGGTCCGACGCGCAATCCCGATCGTTGCTCAAGCACATGACACGATGGCGCTACGCGATTGGCTGAATCTTTCTCTGTCATCTGCAAGATGCGCTTGGCCGCGGCAGCAACGGCCGCCCGAGTGCCATTTTGTTTTTGAGTTGGTGCCGGACGGTTCACGATGAATCGACGATCGACGAAGTTTCGCGCCAGAAACCAGTTTGGAAAGAAGCTGAAGCGTTCGTTAAGTGAGAACTTCCGAAAACGCACAGCAGCACCCCAAGATGCCCTGACGGAAGAGCCTCACGCATCCGGTGACGGGAGCAGCGACGCTACCACGCTAGGCCTAACATCGGCGGAACCAGACATCGGCCATGTACGCCACGACACGGCATTTCTGCAGCCTTCCGAGGCTGCATGAAGGGGGCATGAAACGGCTAGAAAGGTCACTGACAAACGTTTTCAATGTGTAGAACAAATGCTTCCGAGCATTCGTAAAACTCATTGGAAAAAATCCAGCTATTTATTATTAATTTTTAAAAACAGCGTTTTTTGAAATTCGCGGGCTGCGCCATTTCCGCGTGGCGACGAGATTTGGGACTATTCTGCCGTGATTACCTACGTCACCAGTCAGTGACAGGCCACGACAGGCTGCCATTGGCTGCAGCTGCGACGCCCTCTACGTCACCGACACACTTCCGGTAGCTGCGAAAGTCGTCTGCTCGAGTGCTGCAATGCATGCGTGAACCCGAGCTTGGCGCTTCGGTTCGCGATGTTAACCGAAAAGGTGGTGGCGTCCGACTGAAAGTGCGCGTCGGTGCAGGAGTGCGAAAAGAGCACTAGCTGGTCCGATTTCACACCGTACTGATTAAATAGGCAGCATCAACCTTTATGTACCAACCGACGGCGCAGCAGAGTACTGTAGTCCCGTCTTGTCTTTGCCGCATCGACCATTTGTACGGCGTGTTAATAATTAAATGGGACGTGCGTCAAAAAAAGGTGTACCCTCAGCTTCATCGCAAAAGTACACAAATTCGCACCGCTTAAGTGCAGCACCCAATGCCGCCAGGCGCGGGCGCTGCGGCCGACGGCACTCCGGTCGTGCGCTGCTCCCTGCTCGTCGCTAGGCCTTGTTTCTTTTGCATCGCAGCCATAGCGGACGGCATTTTAGAATCGTCCGCTTCGCTGCGTCTCTAGTGTAGTTGCTCGCGTGCTCCTGTGCACGATTCTTGCGTGTAGCTTCGGAAAACAGTGACAACCTGCGCTGCCGAACTGCATGTGGCAGCTGCTTTGCTCATGTTTTGCGCCGTTGTTTCTGGATCGGCCGATGCGTACACATGAGATAAAACCAAGGGATAAAACACGCGTGCACGTTACGCATTGGCACTTCCTAAACTATGTGCGTCCGACTGAAAGTGCGCGTCGGTGCAGCAGTGCGAAAAGAGCACGCAGGTCCGATTCAACACCGTACCGATTAAAAAGGCAGCATCAGCCTTCGTGTAAATGAAACGTGCGTCAAAAAAGGTCTGTCCTCAGCTTCATCGCGAAAATACACAAATTCGCACCGCTTATGTGCAGCACCGGATGTCGCCAGGTTACCGCAGAGATGCCGTCCGCGGGCGCTGCGACCGACGGCACTCCGATCGTGCGCTGCTCCCTGGTCGTCGCTAGGCCTTATTTGCGTCGAAGCCACGGCGGACGGCGTTTTGGAATCACCCGCTTCGCTGCGTCTCTAGCGAAGGCGCTCGCATGCTCATGTGCGCGATTCTTGCGTGTCAGTGCGAAAATCAGTGACAACCTGCGCTGCCGAACTGAATGTGCCGAGCTGCATTGCTGATGTTTTGCGCCGTCGATTCTGGCTCGGACGATGCGTACACATGAGATAAACACGCGTGCACGTTGCGCATTGGCACTTCCTAAACGATGTGCGAAAGGACGTCAAAAAAACTCGGTATCCAAACTCTGCAGCGATCATCAGTCCGTGCTCTCGTCGGTGATACGTACGCGTATACATTCCATTCGTTATGCACAAGAGATGCCTCTCGCCGACCATAATGAAAGCAGCTCCGGACTAAAAGCGACGACGACATATGTTTGCACGCGGACAACTCGCACGCTCGGTCGTCTGCCAGCATCCATGCAGAGTCGATGCTATCGCGTATACTCCGCGAGGGGTCACCGGCCGCCGTTGGTCAAACCGCAGAAGACGGTACCAAAGAGACTGACCCAGGCAGCGGGAGAGAAGAAAGCGGTCTTGTAGAAAGCCGTGCTCGGCAGGAGTGCACGCTAATTTGCGCTGAATGGGACAGGGATATGAAGGAAAGTGCGCCGCCCGTATGTGTGGACTCCCACCTGCAGGTATGTGTGTGGACTCCCACCCGCAGGTATGCGCTCGCGAATGACCCGAGTCGTTCTGGCTAATGTCGCACACAATTCCGAGAGGTCAAGAAACTGAAGACACCGGCAGCCGAGGAAGACAGCAGACAAGGTTGAAAGCTATGCAAACGCAGACGGGACGGGAAAGGCAGACCGTGAATGCATGGGCGACGCTCGGGGGAAAGCAGGCGCGACGACCGGAAGTCTGAGAACCGAGCGTCACCCGATGACGCTTCGTGGGCGGGGGCGGAGTTCCCGAGCTGTTTTCTTCGTTTTTTTTCTGGTGTCTCAGAGTGTTGAGTTGAGGGGAGCGAGGAGGAGCGCCATTTTTAATCGCCGACATCTCTGGTGTTAATGAAGCTAGCTAAAAAATTCTTGCGGTGAATTGACCTGTGAGGGAGTACCTATCTCTCGACCGATTTGCTTTACCCCGTTTTAGGCATTGCATGACCCCTTTAAGAAGCTGTCATCAATGGCAGCAGCGGACAGAAAGAACTTCTTGCCGACAGCGACAACGCCGCGGTCCGACCACATAACGGGACTTCGTTCACCATCCTGTGCCTGGATTCCCTGAACGCTTTGCTCCAGTTCGTGAAGTGCAAATCGTGCTCCGGAGGTGTGCAAATACGCAAGGATGAACGCGAATATGGGGCTTGCCGTGAAGTTGCACATTGTGTGTGACAATTGCGGTGAGACGGCGTCAGCGTGGAGTTCGCCGCGCCTCGAAGGGACTCGAAAGGTGAATCCCTTCACTGTGAACGTTCTAGCTGCGCGTGCCATGCTTGCAACTGGTAATCGCCAAACGGCCTTCAACGATGTGTTTTCGGCGATGAATATCAGCCACCAGGGTCTACATACGAAAAAGTGGCAGGCTTATCTGAAGACAAAGTTGATGCCTGCTGCTGATCGAGCGGGCATCACCGAGTGCGCGCAGTCGGTTCGCGAGCTCTACTCCGAACTAATCGTTGATAATCCCGACAACATCGCCGTTTCTTACGATGGTTCCTGGATGATGCACGGACATTCATTCCACATCGGCGTCGGCACAGTAATTGAACTGTTCAGTGGCCTGAAACTTGATTATGTCGTGTTGAGTAATTTCTGCGCCGGTTGCGAGTCGGGCCCAAAGGAGGATGACCCTTCGTATGGAACATGGGCAGCCAGCCATGTATGCCAAAAAAACAACGAAAAAGGCAGGAGAAATGGAAGTCGAGGCCGCCTTGATACTGTTCAGGAGGTCCCTCGAGCGCCACCAACTGCGATACACTACAGTGCTGTGTGATGGTGATAGCAGGACATACCTCGCCTTGGAGGAAGAAAAGGTGTATGGATATACAGTCGAACCCGGATATATCGAACTCGAAGGGGATCGCGAAATAATTCGATATACAGAGATCGGCTTGTGACGGCATTTACGATGCAAAAAAACGATACCGTATTTGTCGCGTAATCAACCCACTCCCATAATGAACCCACCCTCCACTTTTGCACCCAAAAATTTGAAGAAAAAAAAAGCGTTAAGGCCAGCTCGCTCACATGCGAGATTGAGCGATCTCAGCGACAGAGCAAAAAATTTCCAACTTGTTGGAACTGCATCCCTCTCGCCGCTGGAGCCACCGCAGAAGCTCAAAACAAGGTTTCTGTGTCGCTGCGGCAGAAATCACGAGCCTTTTTGCTTGCATGTGGAAGGCGCGTGCCACCCTGTTTCGGTCGTCTCATGCACAGCTCATTTCTTGGCAGCGTGCCCAGATGCTGCACAGCGATAACGTCACAACGTGTTTATCTTTTGTTAGCTCCTGCGGTGGAGGGAAGCGAACTTGGCAGAGTGCCCGTGATGGCTTGACTGCACAAACCTGGTTCGATTTAGATTTATCACGCCGTGCTTGGGGCGGGCGAAGTCCACTGCCACAAAATCATTGGGAAGCGCAATAGCTAAATGCTGTTTGAAGCGAAAAATGCTAAAAGCCAGTGTCATGATCGCAGCTGACCGCATGTTTTCGTTGACTCATACATGCAAGAATAAACGACTCCCGCAAAAAAAAAAAAAAAAACTGCCGCATCTTAACGTCCGCAGCCGCCGCCATATCTTACGCCACGCCGCGCGTACAGAACAAAATAAAAATGGACGACTCTCAAAAAGAAAAAAAAAAGAGAGAGAGAGAGATCTGCCGCTTTAAGTCCGCAGGCGCCATAGCCACGTCAGCTGTCGCGCGCAGAGGGTTCGCAACACATGCTGGAGAAAGCATCCGACATCCTGTCTGAAAATGGGCTGAGCTGGCTTGGCGCATGCGTAGTGCGTGCTAGTGCGAACGAAGGCCGGGAGAGAGGAAGGAGAGAGATAGCTCGGCAAAAGAATGGGCACACCCTTGCATTTCGCTCTACCACGTTTTCCCCCTCGCGTTCCCCCCGGTTCATTCACGCACATGGCTTGCAAACGTCACGCTCGCCTGCGCAGCGCAGCCGTCGCCCAACTGTCCCCTCTCATTCCTTCCGCGCCTGGCTTGAAAACGTCATGCGGCAAACGGCTGAGGGTGATGCGATCGTCTTTGGGGAAGGCACACTTTCCAGTGCGTGGTGCGGAGTTCGATATATCGAACGACCGGTGAAATTTAGTTCGATATATGACGCGGCTTTCCTATACTTTTACATGGGATTTTCAAGGGGATATTCCGTGAGTTCGATATAACCAAAATTCGATACATCCGGGTTTGACTGTATACCCATAAACAAAGAAGACTGCATTAACCATGTGCAGAAACGCATGGGTAAAGCTTTGCGCAACGCTGTAGCTAAGGCTCTGGCTCCAAAAGCATCAGTGGAAGGGGCAAACTGACAGGAGACCTCATCAGTAGGCTGACCTCCAATTATGGATGGGCCCTAAAGACCCACAAAGGAGAAATTAATGCCATGCACAGGGCAGTGATGGCCACATATCATCATATCACATCCAATGATGCAAAGTCTCAACACAGTTTTTGCCCACCAGGGCCTAGCTCCTGGTGCAAGCAAAATGCAGCAAAGGCTCGGGGTGAGCCAGTGCCTAAGCATCCCAGAAACCTGCCTCCCGAAGTTTGCGAAGCCCTGCTTAACATCTATCAGTGGTTATCAGACAAGAAGCTGCTTGAGAGATGCCTGCGCGGCAAAACTCAGAACAATAATGAAAGCTTCCATTCAATGATATGGGCACTGGCACCTAAGGCGTCCCATGCCTCGCTGTTTGCGGTAGAGGCTGCTGTAGCCGAAGCCGTAATAAAATTCAATGCTGGTAGCTCAAAATCATCAACAGACATACTCAGTGAGATGAGTCAAAAACCATGCATGCAAAGTGAAAAGCGCATGTTGGAGAGGACTTGCGCAGAAGCAGGGAATCGGCACGCAAGCGTGCGACGTCCAAGAATGTGCAAAAATCCCTACGAAAGCACCGTATTCATGGCAAAACCCAGTCAGATTATATGCCTGGAGCTTATTAGCCATTTTGAAATGAAATGCGCACATATTTTTCACATTCCCTCATTAAATTTTGTTTTGTTTGTTTTTTGTGATTTTCTCAAAACTGTGTTTTTGGTTGATGTTGGAAGCTTGCTCAAGTCATCTCGGCACCTAGGGCACCTAGAGCTACAATTCATTTTGCAATGTGCAGCTGAAAGCACGAGGCATGCAATGCTGGAAATAAATTTTTTACCTTCAATGTTTTTTTTTTTCCCTCTAATTTTTCATCTCCAGCTGCCATTATGTGAGCACTAAGTTCAGTGAACTGCTAAATCTATATTATTAGATCAATTTAAAAACTGCTTCCAGCATTGCATTCATCACACACTGCAGTATCTACTCGTACATAAAAAAAAAAATTCTGATCAGTAATTATTTTTCTATTGTCTGAGCAAACAATGACATTAAATTTCTTAATATCTTCGGAATCGATATGCCTACAATTGCATATTTGAAATCAGCGAGAAAAACTGTACAAGTATGTGCAGTTTCATTAAAATTGATCAGTAAATAAAAAAAATGTCTCCAAGACCCATACCCCCCTTAAATTTGTGTCTTTTTCATAGCCCAGATACAATGAAATAGCTGATATAGCGAAGCGATTTCCAATTCCCACCTACTTCGTTACAACCGGGCTAGACTGTTACTAAATCCTGCATAAAATTTATACTGAATTTTTCAGTAGGGTATTCCCTTCTGCTCAAACATAGTCTACTAATGTTATCTGCAATGTGGATTCTGAAGTAAATAAGGCAAATAAGGTTTGCTATTTTTTTTTATTTTCCCTTTTTTTTTTGCTGATTAGATACACAACATTCAGTTTGATATTTGATGACATTTTTCCCCCACAATCGTATTCAAAATTTTCAGTATTCGCACACCTTTAAGGGGGATGAGGGTCTTAACTTTTTTTATTTCTTAACCTATCTTGCTGAAAATTGCCATGGTGATATATCTTTGAATGCTGATTCCAATAATGTATTTAGATTTGAAATACCTCATCTACACAAGAAGATATGGCAAGATAATGTACTGCACATAGTGTCTTTTCTTACGGGCCATTACGGTATTTTCTTAATTAAAAAAACTGGTTTTAAAAATATGCTGTCATTTCCAAGGGCCTACTGCACATCCTAAAGCTAAGGAAATTTTTAAAAAGTCATTACATAGGTCATGAATGAGTAACAAAGTTGGGAGAAAAAAACAATGTAGGAGCAATTAGTTTACATCTGATCTAATTGCTAGTCTATCAGACTTTATCAAAAACAGAAAGCTTTAGGATGTAGCTGAGATTTTGCTGAAAAAAATGATACCAAGTTCAATAAAATCTGTGCATGCAAACATTACGAAAAGTTCCGTAAGGCAAGGCTTTTTAGCAAATAAACAAAGCTGAGAACACTGCATTCAAAGTTTTACTCACTGTGCCACTTTTGTTTTCCAATCGCATGGAAAAATTTAATGCTTTAGCATGCAGCCCAGTTATTGCTGAACACAATGACACCAAATTTACATAAATCTGTTTATGTAATGGCTGTGAAAATCTATGTATGGCATTGGCACTTGACAAAAAAAGACGCTCAGAAAGTCCTTGCTACAGTCTCTGAATCTTAAATCATTCACATAAGTCCTGGGCAGTAGTCTTGGGTTTTGTCAGGCCTGTGCCTCTTGGCCATCTTTTTCTTCACCTTTTCACTATCGGTGTGACCCATATCAGACCATCACAGCCTCTGTTTATCTTTTTCAAGGCTCCTACGAATGAGGCACCTGCCAGGACTATAACCAAGCTGCGCTGCAACAGCTCTGCTGGTTGCTGCCATCCCTTGATTGAAGCGAGAAACTGCTTCTGCAACACCCCTTTGAACAGCCAGCAGAGTCATGCGTGTTTTTAGAGCATTGGCTCCAGATGACAGAGTGCAGGCACTTGATGGCATTCTGTGTCATGCCATCTTTGCAGCGCTTCAAAAGGGCCTCGTCGCCCAGCCTGGCAAAAACTGACTCAAGCGGTATGCGAACATGGCCTGGCAGAGGGTTTTTGTGTGGTGTAGCCTCCACCTGGTTTGCCAAAGCACGACTGAAGGTACACCATGAATCAACTCCTTGAGGACAGCAACTGTGATCTGGGGTTTCATCTGTTGAGGTCAGGTGCAACAGCGTGGCTTGCACTGCCTTTTTCATGCCTGCGATGTCGTGGCTATGGCTCCGCAAGGCATACCCATAGTAATTAGTGATCTTTTTTATCTTTTCTTGGGTAAGGTTGCCCCTTTCCACCAAGAGATTGCCCTTGTGCCTTCTTTTTCTCAACCAAGTTGCGAAGAGCCGTCCCCATCCGCTTGTGGACATGGTTGAGGCAGTCCTTCTTTTCGATGGATATATATCCATACACGCCTTCCTGGGTCAATGCATGAAATGTGCGGCTATCACCATTCGAAAGTATGGTTGTGTACCGCAACCCATTTTTTTCCAAGGACCTATTGAATAAAATCATAGCTGCTTCGGTCTCCATCCGTCTGGCATTGCAGTCAATGTTCTTCATACACTTGTGGTTCACAGCCCAGTCACCGTAACCATCATCACTGGGATCAGGTGCCCCTTGGCACCCACGACAGTACCTTGAAAGCACAACATGGTCCAGTACAAGGCCAGTGTACAGTTCTATAATGCAGCCAACTGCAATATTTGAATTGTGGCCATGCGTTTTCCATGTGCCATCAAATATCACGTCTACATTTCCTGTTGGGTTCAGGAAGTCTTTGTATAAGTCCTTCACAACTTTGACACTTGCTGCTTCTGTAGCAGTAGCAACTGCCTGGCAAGCTTTCACCATGGTGTTCACGTGCCCCCTAAAAGTTTTGTGAAGTCCTCGGTGGGAGAGGTTCATTGTTGCACAAAAATCCGCTAGTCACTCCCTTCCCTATACTTTGTATGCCTTTCATCGCCCGCAGATTTACTTCAAAGGGTGTGATGCTAGATTTCCCGAGCACTCGTGGCGACGAAAAGTGCCGCTCGGCGAAATCGCAATTCGAACATGTGAGCACTAACTTCACAGCTAAGCCATACTCTCTTCCGCTGCATTTCGCGAGTTGAACACTGGCCATTCCACACTTGCTGCAGCTTGTGGATGCAAACAGCTTCTTCAGTATGCTCACATCAACAATTATGTACTCAGTGCCGCGATCGTCGTCTGCACTTACTGTGCTGACGTTCATCAGCTCGAACTTGCGGGAAGACGCGGACTTCTTCGCCAGTGACGTCTTGGCGTTATCTGCGTATTTTTCGCGTCCCGCGCACTCCACCTCCGTAAAATACACTGTGTGCAAACGTTGAGCACGCGAGTTCGGTTTAGCCGCGTCCATCGACGCTGAAGCGACGTGCGGAAACGCCGAAGTCGTCGTTAGGCTTAGCTCAGCCGACTGGGCCGCTTCAGACGACACGGAATTCGAAGCGACTCGCAGAGCATCAAAAGTCGATATTTTCGACGGGCTAAGTCACGACGGGCTAAGTTGGTTATAGTCCTGGCATCCACTGGCACCGCAGACACTTGCGGTAACACCGAAGTTGACGCCGATCGGCACGGTCTAGCCGCGGCGTCCACCAACGAAGCTGACATCGACAATGCCGGTCCAGCCGCGTCCATCGGCAAAATTGTGGTCGACGAGTTCAATCCAGCCGCATCCACCGAGAGCCCTGCAGCTTGCGGCAACACCAAAGCTGTAGTTCTCGATGTGGCACTCTTCTTATTCCACGCGCGTCTCTTTTTGCAGACTGCTTTTCGCGTGCTTGCTTTCAAGCGCGCGTCCCGCGCCATCGAGACGCGCGAAACAGACACCAGGCAGGCAAATACACACGAAAACAATAACTTTGAAGCTAAGAGGAGCGAGTTAATAGTCAAAATAGTTACAGGAACGATGAGAAAAAAGGCAGAATGAGAAATGCTAGGAGACAAAGAGGAGCGCAAAAATCACGTGCCAGCGGGCGAAAGCAGACGACGAGTCGGCAACGCGGTCGCGGGAGGCAAGGCATGCGTCACGGCCAATCAGAGGGCTGCACCTCGGAGAGCACTCGCTTTACCCAATCAGCGGCTGTCTCGCGACGATTCACCCCTTGCGGACGGATGCCGAAAGCTCCACTGTGCGAAAACCTACAGCTTGTTGAGAGACTCCAGGAGAGAGCGGGAAACGAGCTTTCAAACGAGACCAAGACGACGCCTATCAGTTCGCGCCCCGCGGAGTTACGGCGGCTTGAAAATGGGGCAAATTTTCGCGTTTGGCGTTCGATTTTGGCTCACCGACGTTTCTAAATTGCCGTTTTTTTAATACTTTGAGTAGGAATTGAGCTATAATATTTGTAGAGGCATAGTCGGGACACTGAAGACTTCAAAACAGCAATTTTTGAAAATTGCCATTTTTTACCTTTTTCGCGATTTTAAGACCCGCGTCCCTCCTTAATTCACATGCATATGCTAGTGTGCATTTGGATACAACAGAAATTCCGAACAATGAGGTCAACCCCAAGCAGTAGTCAAAAGGAATATCTGATGCTGCAGGTACTCTTGAAGGTCTTCTGCTGAAGTCTAGCCAGGTGATGAATGGAATCAATGTCCTGATGGGCCCTGCTGGCTCCGAAGAATTGGAGAAGCAATAAATGCCCCAGTACATGGAGTGTGCAATGACAGTATTGCCAAACGGCACTTGTGAGAACAAAGTTTACATTATGAGGGAGGGAGGGAGGGGGACTTGCTTCTTAATGCAAGAATAATAAAACAGAATCCCACTGTTACGTTTTTCACTTGACAACCCCCCCCCCCCCCCCCAAAAAAAAAAATCTACAAGCAAGGCAACATAGTAGCCCTGCACACTAAAAACCAAAGCTGCAACAATCCATAGCACATAATTTTACTTTAACCTCAACCTCAACTGTGAAAAAAAATCATGCATTGCTGCTTGGTGTTTTAATTTTATATCCCAAACATAGGACATGCTTTTCGAGAATGTCCAAGGCTTCATGGCTCACAAGACAGTCACATTCACACAACTTCATTATATGCGGCTACAGGTAGATTTGGAAGTAACCTCTTGCTGCTTTATTCCTGAACCTTGCCTTTGTCAGCACTGCTACCCACACTGTCGACACATGAGCAACGGACCATCAGTTTCAAATACTTAACAATGTGTACCCTACTTTACATCCAGTCGTCATTCACATCACAGAATATTAGAACTCCCTACAGTAGGATGCTGTGCACTCTTTCTATTACTGATCTGGCCTGGGAGTGCCCTGATGCTGACTGCCACCATGAGGTGGGTGGCACAAACAATGGCAATATACCACCAGGGCTTGGATGGTTCCTCAAGGTGTTTGCAGCACCAACTGTGCATGAGCCTAGTTTAGTGAAGTCAGGTGATTACCAATCACCTCCACCGCAGACTGGCTGTCACGCCATCAGACGCAGTCGGCAGATCCAGCATGTCGTATGTGAAGCTCATCATGAGAAACTCCGCAGTCCGGATTTACGTCACAATGGAATGGGACCTACTTCCAGATGCTCAGTTCTTTGCTTCAATGCCCTGGCCGTTTTTTTGCTTAGTTATCTGTTTTGCCCCCTAATGTATAGGTCGAGATTTTTTTTTTTTAATTTCTTAAAAAAATTTATGTCAACATCTATTCGCAGTGAGATCTCGATATGATTGCACTTAATACGTTTTTCAGCATAATAAATTTTTTTTTATCCTCTGCTGACGCCCTATAGAGGTAATATCCCGAAAATGTATGAAAAGCTAGCATGATTTCAAATTTTCCTTAAAAATTCAATGAGAAACTCCCATAGGGAAAAGGTCCTAGTGCCCCACAGTTTCACGTCGCCTGCCTCTGACAGCGAGTCAAGATGCTGTGTGCACCAATAACATTTGGACATGTTTATAATTTGAGCAGATTTGCAGGGGTGACCTCTCTTGACAAAGTTGGCAGAGCACCAAAGCTCAGGCACTCTTCGTAGCTTTGTTGCGTGTGGAGCTAAGCAATGAAACTGCGACTCCACTCGTTTCCTTGAGCTTCGAAAAATTGCTTTTCGAAGCTCAGAAATAAAAAGTCCTGCACAAAATGACAGATTATTTCAAAGTGCTGGAATAAAAGTAAGTTCAGAGCCAAGTGTGTTTCCTTTGAAACTTTCTGGGGCCTGTTTTGGATAATATCATTTTCAGATATCTTTTAAGCTTCAATATTCAATACTCATAGGAATTGCATCAACAAGACTTCACTGCTAACTAGTAACAGCTTGCAAGAATGGGTAAAGTCAAATTGGCGCAGGGGCCAGCTGGACGCTTTCTGTTTCAAGTGTCCTCCAAGACTTGAAAAAAAAAACGCTAATTCGAAAATACAAGTAACTCTTACTGATAGCACGGTGCCAAGCCAAAGCCCACATAAGGCTAAGGCGTCAGACGGATGCAGTACGGGTCTCACACTGTTTTGGCCGGGGCCGTGTACGATTGCATGGCACCGTAAGCGATCGTCAAAATAGCACTCCTTAAACCTGAACTACATGTTACGACGTTGACCACGCATCCCTTACGTGTGCGCAAACGAAAAGCATGAAAAATACAGATAGGCTTGTCTCCTATAATAGGCAAACTACTTAGTTTTGGTTTCACTTTTATGAGCTTCACGCCATTTGTGCCAACCGACCACAATGACGGCTATCAGCCGATCGCAGCTATATGGCATTTTGGGTTATCACTGGCGATACTGGCCATTTTCGGCACTTTTCTTCCACTGCTCCGAAAATGCGTGCTAACCAAGTGCAGCGCGTCGTGCAGCAAAGCTTCACACACGGTGCAGGCAACTTGTGAGCGGGAACTGCCGCTACCATGTATACCGCGAAAGATGCTGGGGGGCTTTTACCATTTTCAAGCAGTTCTGCTTTGACGCTCCCGGCACTGCACCACGGGAATGCGAAAATTAGTCACTGTCACACAGTTCCCATCAAAAATGTAGACCTCGATTTTCAGCTAAATAATTTTACCGTTATGCAAGCAGTTCTTGTCAGTTTTTTCGAGGCCATTTGCTAAATCGAACTTCGGAAAAGTCTGACTTTTTTCCAGTCCCGTGAAGATCAAATTAACGAGCTTTCACTGTAGCAAAATGTGATCTCAGAGGACTTTCTAAAATGAGGTTCCAATGGCATTTCAAACCAGCACAATCTTGTGACAGAATCTGCTGCCAGTACGTAAATGAAACAAGTTTCATGAATACAAAAATTTCATGAAAGTAAGGTGAAAATTCAAGAGTAACCCTTTCCAGTCATATGTCAGGCATCACTCAACAGCGGAAAATTACCCGGTCGGTTGACGGGCGACACAGTGTTTTGCTTACTATTTCTGTAAGTAAATTGTCGTGCCATCTGTTTGGATTTATTGTATCCTGCAAATTGGCTATTTGGCTTTCCCATCGAGGGATGACAGAATCACACAGCTAGAAAATAATTTTTTGATCACATAGCTTTGAGGCCCTGAATTGGTGCCAAAAACTCGCAGCAGGAGTTTCATTCTGGCAGGCATGCTTTACGGAAAACTGCCTAATGACTTTGTAGAACACGAGGACGACTTTAGTAACTAAGACAACTATACGCCTCCTTGGAAGAGTCAGCCACAAGTTCAGACAGTGGAAGTGAGTGAGAGGAAGCCTGGCGTCCACCCAAGAGAATGCTTCGAGAGGTACCACACTTTAAAGAAGTTCCACTGAAGTCTTAGCGCAATAAAAAAAAAAATAATGCTTTCAATAAATGTTTATAACCCAGTCATTATGTGGCATTCCCTTTCTTTGCGAGAGGCTGGAAGGCCCAAAAGAACGCTGACAAACCCAAAAGAATGCTGACCGGTGCAGTAATCAACGAGGAAACCACACCTGGCCGGAAAATTTCTAATTACTGACGCGTCAATAACTATTGTATAATCATGTTCTTATTGTTTTATAATAAGTACTAACAGTCAGTTAGCATTGTGTAATTATGTTCTTGAGTACTAACAGTCAATCAGCATTGTATAATCATGTCATTCATGCTCCTGCTACTACCTCTATGTAATCCCCCCCTCACACAATACTCCAACGCTTGGAGCCCGTGAGGCCAACCTGAATAAAATAAATAAATAAAAAAAAAGGTTAGCATCCTAAAGTGACACAGGGGCTATGAGGGATCCCACAGTGAAGTGATCAGGATTAATCTGTGAAATTTGACAGCACATGGGCACAAATTGTATTAATGCCCCCAATACAAATGCCAACATAACAGAAAAAAAAAAAAAAAAGAAAAGTAAAAAAGGTTTGAACTTACTATATGTACTATTGAATTTTCCTACTTCATTTTCCACAGAAATAAACCTGCACACATTGCAGATTCATTACTGAATGCTCTCACACATGCTGGAAGTTGCAATTACTCCACGTGACTAGTGTGTTCACCAGCTAGCCTAATTCAAACTACGTGGTAGATTTGGCCCAAAGGCAAAGAGGCTGCATATAGTAAATATGCAGAGCACTCGAGGTTCACTCAGTTATGACTTAGTAAATCCCTGCAGACTCAGTCAAAAGGGCAAACATTACTAAAAATACCACACTCAGCCTTTTTTTGTTCAAGGAAGAGTGCCTCAATGGATCCACTCTCTCAAATGAAGTGCATGACACCGTGACATAATGCAAGCTCCATTACAGCCAGCATGCAAGCAGCTCCGTGCACTCACAATTGAGCAGTCACAGTTGAGGGTGGTCTGTAGTGCATCGTCCTCGTCAGTCTGGCTGATGTCAAACAGGTTCACCAGGGCATCCATGCTGGCTGAGGCCATGCAGTTGGGCTTCGACGGGTGGAACTTGATCTGACGCCCACAGGAAAGATGAGCTGTTGTTTGCTAACCTGCACACGGCTTTTTTTCTGAAAGGGCTCTACCGCCACCATGCTGCGGATGCCCATGAATGCCTAATATACAGCTATGTATCCCCAATGTGGGACAACTTAATCTAGACTAGCTGATATGTTTAACAGCTACTGCCGCCACCATGCTGCGGATGCCCATGAATGCCTAATATACAGCTATGTATCCCCAATGTGGGACAACTTAATCTAGACTAGCTGATATGTTCAACAGCTACTGCCTCCTCGCTCAGAGCATTAGGATACAAAAAAAGTACCAAACCACCACAATGTGGCATTTGGATGCTGCCTAGGGTCATACAAAGCTGGCTGAAAACTTCATTTCTATACCTGGCACAAAAGGGACATCATCAAGTCCATGGTAAAACATGAAGCCGACAACGTCCCAAAGTGAAATTAGCATGTTTTGCAATAAGAAATGCTTTAGGGATAAAGTGCACAATTCTGAAGTGCGAAATAAGATGTGCCCTTGAAAGCAGAGGCTTATCGAAAATGTGCACAATCCAGACCCCCTAGTTCCACTCTCGGGCATAACGCAATCAAAACCATCCAAACCTCATCACATTCCTCGAGTTAGTGCTCATGTAACAGCTTGCACTTAGAGGAGTGTGGCACTGCAAGCGAGATTGCATCAGTGCACAAAAGTGCTTTCTTTTTTCTAACAAGTCACGCAACATGGATACCACTATGTGTGTACGAGCTTTTGAACAAAAAGCAACGAGCACATCTCCACAAATGCTATATATTTCATAGCAGGAAGAAACCCGTAATCTGCAAGCGTTATCTGTTTTACGGCAATCTGGCCGACGGCTTTCTGCACGGCATCTAACTGCTGAATGTAGTGCAGTGGAAGGTTCTTAGCAAAAACAAAGTCCCGCAGCGAGTCGACCATTCTCAAAGCCTCCTGGTGAGACGCAACCTGCAGGGGTTCCGAATCGCAGTCATCGCTACTGTCACCGTCCTCCGTGCCAATGACTGCCGTGACAACAGCCTCATCAGTTCTTCTGTCACGACTATATCGTCCCGACGTGTCACCGCCACTACTGCTCACTGTGGACCAAAGTTGGTTATCGCTGTGTCGGCAGAAGCTTCGCGACCTTTCGCGTCGCCAGCATCCCCAGCGAAGCCCCCCTTCCTGAAGCAGTTCATGATGGTGGAGAAGCTTACTTCTGCCCATGCTCCAAAAATGAACAGCCCTGAAATGAAGTCTGGTGCAGGTCGGCGTTCTCGAACAGAAATGTCGAGGTTCAAAGCGAGCCTGCTTGCAAGCAATCATGCATGCACCCGCAGGCAGCAAGCCTGTAGTGGTGTTAGGAGGGAGAAAAAAGCTTCCACATGCAAGAGCTTCTGAGCTGTTTGGTGCACAGTGCAATTGTCGAGCACCAATGCCACCTTCCTGCTTTCGCACTGCATCCACTGATCAAACTCGACCAGCCACTCGCGGAAAAGTTTGTGCATCCTTCATGCTTCCCATTCTGACAGTAGCGAACCAGGATCCTCGCGGCACTACGAAAAAAGCGGGAATTCTTGGATCTCCCTATGAGAAGGCGGGGCACTTATCGCTGCCGTCCATGTTGGCACACAAGAAAATGGTCACGTGCAATTTGCTTTGCTTGCCATCCTTACAGGGATCGCCTTTGACAGCATGCGTCTTTGATGGTAGCATCTGGAAAAACAGCCCAGTCTCGTCCCCTTTGTACAAGTCCCGGTTCGCGTATGCTTCTGGGATGCAAGGCAGTGTTTCCTCAAGCCACTTCTGCCTAACATCGACATTAAGCGATCCTGCCTTGTAGGCGATTTCATGTCTCTCCTTGAACCACTGAATCCAACCACCACCAGGCTGGCAATCCCTGTGCCAGAGGTATGCGAAGTGCTTCGCCTTGTCCGCTAAAATCGGACCACTAATCGGCAGGTTCGCTGCACAGGCGTTCAAGAACCACTGGTAGAGCGCCTTTTCTAAGTCTTTGTAGGCCCAGTGTTGAACCCTTTTCCGGTCGTCGTCCATTGCATGGCAGCACTGGCATTGCTTTCGATCTAAATCTTGAGCGCGTTGCAGATGATTATTGATACTGTTGGCTGCATCAGGCCGTACTTGTGCACCAAGTTGCACACTTTTACACAGTCCTTGTGCTCACCATGCAATGTTACGCTTAACTTCTAGCGGTATTGCCGTTCGCTTCCTCTTCTGTGCCCGGTTGTGTTGCGCATCCTGTAGGAGAATCCTCCATTGCTGTTCACGGAAAATCCAGGGCCAGCAAGATCGCGGCAACGATGATGGCACACTAGGAGAACCACGCTAGAAAGATACGTGCACGAACGCTGCTGCACGCCTGTCACAAAACACGTGCAACTGTGAAGCGGAGGTCTGGACAAAGCAAATAAAGGAGGATAGTGCAGTGTACCACAATCACAACCTTAGAATGGACTGCTCCACCGTGCAGAAGCAGAGAGGACACAAGTTGCCTAGGCCACAGGCGGTCTCGAGGGGGAGCGCTCAAAGCTCTCCCTCAGGATGGCAGTGCCTAGCAGCGCCTTATGACTTCCCTCCTCCTCCGTATGAGGATGCGTTCCGTCCTCACCTGCGTCTCAGTGCCATGCAAGCTTCTCTGGTGCACCTGACACGCTCTGTTCCAATTTCGTTCTTTTTTTATAGTCACTGTAACGGCGTTGTCGCGTTTCCGCGTACGTGCGTGCTTTTGTGGTCACCGCATTTTCACATTTTTGTTGACTTTCAGTGACCATATTTGATTGTTGTAACTGGTAATATAATGTGACACCATTGTAATAAGCAGTTTATTTTACCATAGAACACATGGCAAACCTGACGGTGCAGCGGCTACCCACTGTTATATCCGATATATTGGTAAACCGGTATTGTTATTAGTGGGTTTGGCTATTTCTGTCGCTGGACAACATGCCGGCTAACAATGAACTGCGAAGCAGTTACATGAGCACATAGTAATTTTACATCAAAGCAAATTTTGATGTTTAACGGATTTGAGTCGGCATATGGGCTACGAGGAATGCTGCAGTGGAGGGTTCGACATTAATTCGGACAACCTGGGGTTCTTTAACCTGCAGTGACATCACAGAGCACACAGATAAATTTTGCACTTCTCCTTTATCCTCGAGGCACTGCAGATGAAGCTATGTGATATTAGGAAGACAGTGAGAGACCGGAAAACGTGGTGTGATATGGTCCATAGGGTCACGAAGAGCCGGACATGACTGAACGATTGAACTGAACTGAATCCACATCATGGGCATGCACACCTCGAATGTGAATGCCAGCGCTGTCCATGACCCCGCAGTAACCTTGGCATCCCCTCTCTGTGCTCCCCCTCAGACCTTCCAGTACTCACGAATAGTATGTGCTGCCATTACCCCACTCGTGGCAAGCAGTGACAATGAAAAACTAAACCGCAAAAAGCCACATCCTCTTACCTGAGTAATATCATCACTGTGTGAATCCCAGTATCCACCAAGTATTTTGTTGCTCCTAAAATCCCTAAAAAAAAAGAAAGATAAAGGCACCTCTTTCAAATAAAGTGCGAGATAAATGACTCTACATAGGGTCCGTTATGCACTGCTACACAAGGAGCAAATGCATCGGGAAATTCAAGTGCACTTTTCAATATTTTCCTAGCTGCTTCGTTCCTGTTGAATAAAGCCTGCTATAGACCTTATGCAAAATTGCTGCCATCTACCGGACCTTCAGTGAACCATGCCATGCGACACCATGTTGAAGGGTTGAGTGAGTCGGCTGCGCTGCTAGCGGTGCTGCGTCTGTCTAGTGCTGTGGTTTTCGTGCTATTTGTTCGCAGTCAGAACCAAAAATGATGGAAGAATGGACGATGAAATTGTACATGCTGCCTACATTCCCATTTTTTTTTCATAAAGCGGTACTGCGCTGCCAAAACTTCTTGCGAATGGCAACATCAGCGTAGCTACAGAAAGCAAAACCAGCGTTGCCGCTTCTAATTTCCTTATCTGTTCCGGCAGATCCCTTAACAAGTTTGATATTACTGCTGGGCGTAAAACACGTCTGCAATGTGATTAGACTGTGTCGGCGCAGAGAACAGTCTGGTGCCTTTGAGGTGCTGCAACGTTTTCTATCTGTATATCTGGGCATATATATATGTAGAAAATCTATGGACAGCTTGTATGCATGAAGCAGTAAATTCTGGGATGAGTTGGCGCAAAAAGCCTAACAAATCAAGAGCAACACTCTTGCAGATATTTTAAGCAAAAAGAATATGCGATATCATTCTACAGAAAAATGCAACACACTATGGGCGAGATATTTCATCTGCCTTGGCACCAAACGAATTTGAAATCTTTCAAAGCAGGCGAAATAAGATACCATTTTACAATTTAGGACCTCCTTTGAACGAAAGAGGGCCTACAGTGTGAAAACCATGGGACAGCAGATTAACACAAGGAAAAAAACAAAAACAAAACTGAATGGATATAACTTGCTGCTGCTTTTCTTCGGCAACATTATTTTAATTTTTGCATACAGCAAAACACACAACAGTATGTTGGTATTATTGGCGACAGCGAGCCACGCAACCCCTATACTATTCCTCGACTGAAACCCAACCGCCGCAACCAGGATTCAACCCGGGTCCCCTGGCCTGGCTCAGCAGTCACTATGGTTTCGGTTTCTTCCAATAATTATATGAAAACATAACTCCACAAACATGGCATACACATTGAAGTTTCAGGAGCTATGTTTCAGATGCACCAAGTGTTGATACCTATAAGTATGAGAGTACATTGGTACTTTGTTAAGGAAAGCCTCACAGAACTGTACAAACATTCTGCACAATGCTGTAGTACACGCTAATCAAAACGAGCCTAAATTGATGAAGGTTCACAGATGATGTATTGAAAGAATGCATAAGTGGTTTGAACTGATGCAGGACCACAGAATTTATCAAGTCTGCCACTAAGGTGACCTCGCAATAGCCCAGCCTTAAAGGCACTTAAGACAGTGGGCCGAGCACAGTGAGGCAAGTGCACTCAGTGACCTTTCGCCCGTGATGTATTTTACGTATGTCGCATTTTCACGAGTGTCGCGTCGTTTTTACAACAAAGATTCAGTTCACATGCACATTTTCAATAAATACATGGAAATGTTCAGATGTGTACTTGCTCACTTTCTTCCCACTGCGGTGAACACTGTTCACGAGATCGCATTCAGTGCAAGCGTATGAGCGAGAGCTCTTGCAAGCTCCCTTCAATTCACATTTTTTTTGTTTAATTTGCGATTGCTGTTGCGACTAGGTCGTGCTGGATGTGAAGTGTTTGGTGTGTGCCTTCCAGAGGTACGCGTGTATGCACATGGGCGTGAGTGACCTGCCTGTAATGCGCTTTTTCGCCTACTCTGTCACTGCTGCTGCGACCTGGTTGCAGTGTCACATCCAGCGCGACCAGCATGCAGCAACAATGGCACAGTGAACGAAAAGTGTATTGAAGAGAGCTCGCTTGTGTACGGCATGAGATCTCCGGAGAGCACACGCCAACCTTCCAAACTGGTACCAAAATGCTTTATTGCGCCCCGTATTCCGGTGGCCAGGTGAAGCATGTCTAAAGCATACACAGTTGTTCCATTGGTACAACCTTGGCTGTCTTCAGCTTCCTCAACTGCGCCACTTGTAGTGTGACATTTCACAAGTGATTAGAATATGCTGGGAAAGCCTCAACTGACCCATCTCTTTAAGCATGCAAAAAATTAAAGTGTCCACAGTGCCTTCCTGCTGCAATACCTCTGCGAAGAGCCCCTCCCACAGGTGTCATCGCTGTAGGTGGTCAACAGTCAATAAATAAAAAAGTTAATTTTAAGACCCTGCAACAGTATCAGGAAAACTTGGAAGCGACATATCACAATGAAGTCAGTGGCCTAGTGTTGAGCAACAACTTGGCTACATACTAAAGCCTGTTTTCCCATATGTTCAATAAACAAAAGTGGCAGCAGCAGTAAAACTTTAAATTAGGTTTTTTTTTTCATGTTTCCCTTTTTTTTTTTTTTTCAGTCAAGTGGCTCTGCCTTACGGAAGTTCTAAAAAACAAGATTTGCATGAATGGATTTTAGTGAACTTGGAATGGTTTTTTTCAGCAATACCTCAGCTACCTATATCCTTCAGCTTTTACTTTTTTTTCCTAACGTGACATATTAGCAATTAGATCAAATTTGATCCAATTACTGCCATATACATTTTCCGTTCTGGATTTGATATTTATGATCAACAAAATGATCTTACAGAAAATTTCCTGGCGAGAAACGGTGGATTTTCAGAAGTGTCTACACGTTCTTAAAATGCTCTTCCTGAAAGAGAAATTACTGTAATAACCCGTAAGAAACAACCCAATTCACCATTTGACTGTTTGTGCCGTTCGGGTAATGCGCTGAGCGCTAGCGTGTAAAAAAGTTTGACATGGGGGATAATTTTTTTCTGAATATTCAACAGTCAAAAGGTTAAGATAGTTATTTTCCATATCCTATTATGCCAAAACACATGTCGCTGGTGGGATCCAGATCCTACCAGCGACAAGTGATGGTTTTCTTTCTTCTGTACTGTGATAGTCAGCCCTATTACACTTCTATTTTCTAGTCTATTATATGCGTGCTTACACAATCACTTCATACTAACTAATACTAAAATTTAAAAAAATCCCCTATGCTTTCGTTTGCGTCCGTGACTATTATGTTATTTATACCAGAAATCATTATCAAAAATAAACTGCTATGCTCATTCCCTGAAACCAAGTCCACACTGGGGGTGCGTCATGGCCAAAACCACCCGACAGTGAAAGGGTCAATTCAAAACTAAATATTCAAAATTTTAGATAATTTGAGCTGTAGTAATTGGTCACGCCAAGCTTCATTGAAGGCTATATGTGAAAAAGTCAGTTAATTCTAATCAGAGTCGCTTCCATCACAGATAACACTAATTACATGCCACTGCGTTTGGGTGGCCTGGCACACATAGCTTGTGAGCACAGCTACCGCAGTTACAGAGAGCAGGTTGCAAAATTGGGATTGAGTCAAGGCTGAACTGACCTCTAAAATTTGGTAGAGACACTTAGGACTGTCTATGTGTGAGAATGCGAAAGCATTACTTTCTGTGATTGCAATGTATCAAATGCATCAGCAAATCTTCACTCTGTTTCTGACGCAGTATCTCCGTATCCAGTTGGCGGTATTCCTCATCCTGGGGTCATTTCTAACCCACCTGTTAAGCACGTCGAGTACGTTGTTGGATTAGAGACAACAAGACTTCTTTATTAGCAGTGAGTGCTGGTATTTTCGCACGTCTGGCTGCATTCTTGCGGTATTGTGCTTCTCACACCGTTGCTGTTTCTCTTCAGAGTCTAAGCGTCTGCAATGCCTGCCCTGCAGAGCCTTTCTTGTAGCTGGATTTTCACGTAATGGGGCTAGTAAAGCATTTGCGTTAAGAAATTTGCACCTGAAACCCCCGCACGCAACAGCCT
This sequence comes from Amblyomma maculatum, assembly GCF_055883805.1. Classification (NCBI taxonomy): domain Eukaryota; kingdom Metazoa; phylum Arthropoda; class Arachnida; order Ixodida; family Ixodidae; genus Amblyomma; species Amblyomma maculatum. The sequence continues at coordinate 86,826,844 of NC_139344.1, read as the reverse complement.
GTAGAAGACAGACTCCTCCGCCTGACACCCGAGACACCTTGCATCGCATGCCTGCCCAGCAGTGCAGCCAGAGCTCGAGTTTCACGGATGCCAGCATCAGATAGCTAACACCATAGACGCTCTCTTTCCCTCTCTCTCGTGCACCCTCTCCATTTCCTCATTCCTTTCATGATTCTTTCGCTTGGAGAAACTACAATCAGCTTTCAGCCTCCATGCTTTTAACTCTGCAAAACTATGTCTGGCCAAGCCAGAGCTGTCGCGCGACCTTTCTTCTTTTTTTTTTTGTTTTTTTTTTTTTTTTTGTAAGCATGGGTTTCTTCCACCATGAAATCTCTTCATGGACCCCCCTTTGAGAAACACTCGTTTAGAAAAAGCACATTCAACGCGAACACAAACACAGGCACCCTATTTTCCACTGGTCAGCAATACACAAATAACGCTTCACTCTTATTATTGTGCATTTATTCAGCAAGGGTGGCTGTACGTGAGCTTTTTTTATTTGATTCTGCACACACAGAAATGGGCCGAGCTAAATGCAAATTAGCAGTACAGCAAAACATTCGTAACATGATCAATTTTTTAACAAGCTGCCCTTTCAGCAATTACTGAGTGGGGAAACAGGGGAGATTGAACATATATCATAAATATCCATCAAGCATATTACATGCAGGCCAGTTATTGTCACATGTTGAAGAGAACTTTTGAATGCAAGAACACATAGAAGGCAAACCAAGAGTGTTTTTGATGCATGCGTTCTGCCTCATTTCAGCCTTTTTGCTTCAACAGCTCAGCCTTTACTGTGTAGTGAACAAATAAATCAGCAAAGCAGAATTGCCCAGGCTTAATTTAGCTAAGATCACGCTCGATAATAAACAACACATAACAAAAGAAAACTGTACTAAAAAGAAGAGGAACAAAGAAAGAGTTCCAGGCCAAGACTCACCAAAAAAGTAGGTATGAATTTTCATCGAAGAGGTCCGTGCCAGCACACAAAAACTGCTCGTTGCAGTTGAAGTCAAAGCACGATAACGGCTTCACCTTCCCCTCTGTGTTGGCTGCACATCCCCCAATCAACAAACCAGAATTCTAGATGTGCTTCTCAAAACAAACAAAACAGAGCATTAGCCAGCCAATGCATGCTACAAGCACCAACTGAAATCATGTTATTTATAAGAAAGCACCTTTCACATTGGACTGTGCTTTTTTTTTTTTTAAAGGACTGCAAGAAATATCACTCGAAAGTACAATGGCACTGAAAGCATGAACCTTGTACTGCAGACAGTAGTGGCTAGATGTACAGGTCATTCTAATAAGAAAGGTAGTCTGAATATTTAAATGATGATTACTCTGTGATTACGCATGGCAAACACACTCTTCAACTTGTTTCCCTCTGGGAATACAAAATCCAAAAGTGTCAACTTTAGCAGAGAGATAACATTTTTGTATTTTCATGCAAACTGGTTGTTCACTTTCAAATGGGTAGCTGTGCCAGTAAATTGTCAAAAGGAAATATTTGCCAAGAATGAAAAACTGCACTTCTGGTTTTCCTTCAGTTTAAAGAAATCATTTCTTATATCCACAGCATATTACAAATAAATACTATCCCAACTACTTCAATGTATCTCTAACTGCCAATATCCACCTTTTCAGTTTAGGCATTAAATGTACTGGCCCCTTGCAACCCTGCAGGCATCCTGACCAAGTTTTTTCTATTAGCAATGCAACTATACCACTCAGATCTCAATCAAAATCTTATATCACAGAAAGGCTCCGACGTTTTGAAAGTATCCGTACAGCAGTATTGAAGCTTGCAAAATTAAAGGGAAACTGCACCGGTTTTATATTTCGATGAATTTCAAGGGGTCGAACGTTTATAGCTTGCAGCTTAAGCATGCCAAATATTTTGGCGCTAGCATTTGGATCAGTGATGCAATTAGCAAATAAAACTGACTGCTATCGGGCTTCTTTGCACTGCACAGCGACAGATGGGGTTTGCATGAAGACGTCATTGACGGCCCCAGTACATTTCCCGCACAGAACCGCTTGGTTTGAAGTAGAAAAACAACACTAATGAGAGCAAAGCCATAGAAACGTAGTTTGGCAGCACCAGAAAAGGCACCGCCAGAAGTGGGAGAAGTCAAGAAAAAAAAATAATTATTGCCGTCTGTGACATCATCGCCGAGCTTTTCTGCAGACCTTCAGTGCTGTGAGGAGGAGCTTGAGTTTTAATTGTCGATTATGTCATCAGTTTGAATGCTAGCGCAAAAACACTGCATAAATTACCTACAGCCTCTATAGATTTGAATCATCATAATAACGCAAATTCTTGAAAAGCGATGCAGCTGCCCTTGAAACTCGATAAATTAAGCTTAGTTCAATCAACAAACCAGCTCCATAGTGGAAAAAAAAAAAAAAAAGCCAAATAATGGTCTTTTCTCAGGCTGCATGCATAGCGAGCATCAATGCAGACGCTTTACTTTATATTTTTTCAAGTAGCATTTTAAATTCAAATAAGCAACATGTTCATTTCAGACGATATCCCTGTGGCAGTATGCACACAGGCTGAGAGTGTGGTACGACAAGCTCCCCAGCAAGGTGATGTCAACTGCTGCTGCCTTCCGGCTTAATATTGCTCTTAAATAACCTAAAACAAAAAATGCTGTCCCAGTCGCAACATATGCAGAGAAGGAATGAATCTGAAGTTAACTTCTGCACTGTAAATAAATTTAATATAGTGACTACACTCCTGAACATGCCATCCTGGGAAAGTGTGCCAAAGGTGTACATAATGTGGAGTGAGGACAGGACCTATGTGTGCACTGCTATCAACAGTATGCATACGATGCAAGCCAGCCAGAAAGCAAATGCAAAACAAAATGGCAGCAGGCCTGTATAAGCCATGCACCAAAACAATAAAGAAAAATAACTTAATAAGGTCACAACAACATAAAATAAGCTACCTTCATCGTTCGAAATGTACCTTCAAAATCATATTATTAGATGGATTCTTACATACTTTTACCTGATAAATGAAGAAGCTGTGAACGCTTCTCATAGAACGCAAAAACTAACGGCGCATCAGACCACTCTAATGATCATCACTGCCTATTACCATGTGCTATACCATCTTGACATTTGTTGTCTTCAGAATTTTGAGATCTGGTGCAGAAGTGTAAATGTTTGGGGGAGGTAATCATACATGCTGAGCGAGTGATGGCTCAGCTAAAAAAATTAGGTCAACAGGAGGGTACACGTATACTCAAGCGCCTCATTGTCCTAATCTTTTCGGCCACACCATCATTTGCTCAGCACAAGATATGACAGCAAGGCATGCTCGTACATATAACTAGCAGTGCTATAAAAAAGGTCCTGGAACACTGCAAGAACGTCTAAGACCACAAAACATTAGAACATAACATGGGAGGCCCTACATCATGCGGAAGAAACTGGCTATTGCATTCATTTAGGCATCAATCCTATACACACCGCATGAAAGCAAATGTAAACGTCACTGATATAGATTTGGTCACAGGACAAGCTATATAAGTGCAGCAGCAAATGAAAGAAACTTCACGAACTTATAATAGGGAACAAAAGCCTATAGTCATGTCTGAGGTTGCACAGCACAAACAGTCATGCAGCAAACGCACGTGACCGAGCAAATGGCCCCTGTGAGGCCGACTTAAAAAACAACAGGCTGTGCTTCAATGTTACAATAATGGAAGAAATATGAACAGTGTCTCTTATTCGACCTAAAATTGGATATTCTTTGCTAGTTGAGACCCTCATCAAGCATACTTAATAAACATTGAATCTTTGCAGAATTGCGCAGTTTGCTTTATTTTCTCTGATTATTCGTGTCATACCAGCATAACAGCCTTGAAGAAATGCGCTGATCTTCAGGATCTATGTCTCCGTCGTAGAGTTGCATGTTTTCCCATTTTCATAAACTGTATCATCGCTCAATGCTTATTAATGACTTTTTCTTTACCTTCTTCCGTTTTTGACTGCTACGACCATCCATTTAAAGCAGGGGTTCTCAAACTGTGTTCCGCGGGCTGTCTTCTTGTGTTCCGCGAGAATCCTCAGAGCTCAGGGCAAGCACTGCTCTCAAAGAAAAATTTAATGGCGAAGGCTTGGTGAAATTTTGGATGGGGACTGCTCCGCTGTTTCCATGCCTCGTTGAAAGGGCAGTGGACATTTTGCTTCCCTTTGCAACTACATATGCATGTGAACAGGCATTTTCAGCCCTCGCCTATCTGAAGAACAAGCACAGGAGCCGTCTTGACCTGGCAGCTGATATGAGACTGGCTCTGAGGGGGAGGGGGGGCGGGGGGGTTCCCTGGAACTATTTGAAGGCTTTTGGGGTTCCTCCAAGCAAAAAAGTCTGAGAACCCCTGATTTAAAGTAAAGCGCTTGCAATGTCATACATCTAACTATGCACCTTCATTCAACCACATACTATAACTGACTAAAACGCTCTGCCTTCACATGTTGCTACCGCCACTGATGCAGATAAATTTTATAATCTATTGGCTGCCACTACTCTGCTTAATTTTTTGGGCTACATTGTTAACTCACTAGTGCACTAGGTTTCTGTCATGTATTTGTTATTTATGATTCTCATTTTTTGTTCATGCCGTTGTTTGTGAGACACTGTATAACTTGTATTACCGTTACTGTCTGCTGCTCTGTTTAATTTTGTGTCTTGCATTTTTGCAGACTCATATGCTTTTATCTGTTTTGTTGCAGTTTCTCAAAACTGTGGTTTATTTGTTTACTTTTGATTACATTCCAGTACAACCCCCCCCCCCCCCCCCCTCAGTAACACCCTCAAACTGAGGGCCCTTGGGGGTACTTTGTATAAATAAATGAAAGGTACAAGAAAAACATATTTTGAGCCAAATTTGCTGTTGTAATATGGCTTTGCATTAAGAATGCACAACCAATTAGCAATTACTACCACTCCCTCAGCGCAACTTAAGTTTCTACTACTACAATTCTCATTTGTCACTACCTATGTGAAAGTCCAGAACATGGCAACCAGTCAGTACAGACCTTATGTGACATTATAAACAACCAGTTCCTATTGAAGTGCTACTTTAGTTATTTCACTTCTACCACTTCAGTGTATTAGCCTTGAAACAATAAACATGTGCCACAACTGTGAGAATCTGAAGCACAGCCTACATATCATAGATTCTCAAAACACAGCAAGCAGGCAACCCCACAGGAGGAGGCCAACTCCTGTGGAACTACCTTGCAACCAGCATTAAAGTGACATGCATAGTATTGCATCTCACCAACAAACTTGGAGACTGGGTGTCTGATGTTTCGGAGGTCCCAGACACGGACGCTGCCGTCCCTGCACGAGTTGTACACCAGGTTCGGGTTGGAGATGCTAAAGCGCACCCCTGTGACCTCCTTCATCTTATCTGTGGACCAGTACCCCGCAGATCAATTGGTGAGCACTTCAGGTAGTCACAGAACACACTCCTGTCAACCATTCTAGCCACATGCACCCAAATGAGGCACAGTCTAGTATGCCTGATTGAATCTCAACAACCATTCCTACAAGACCTGAATTTTTTTTTGTTCCTAGCAGCTCCTCATATTACTGCTAGCTTTAAAATTGGATCATTGGATTAATAAAATTTGAAACAGCTGGTAACTCTGCTGGAGTCAGTGCTGCAGACATACGACATTAATGCCCAATTTAGTGAAATGGTAGTACTGCACAAGTCAGCAGAGAATGTACATTCCTTGCAGTAGACTTGATTAAATGTGCACTGTGTAAGAAGCAACCATCAGCTGCTTTCTCCACAAAGTGGAATAGTCTTTTATCAGAAAACAAAATGAACCTAACAGTGTGCAGCATGAATGATTCTTTTCTTTACCACAGTACTTTACACATAGCAATTTTAATTTCCATAGACCAATACCACTGCCAAACTTTCCCCAGAGATCACCAGCCTCATACAGTAGCTAAAGCACAGCAAGAGTTCAGGCAAGTGCCAAAAAGCAGTCACTGGAGGCAATCAGCATAGAAAGGCTTTAAAGAAAGAAAAAAAAAAATAAAATAAGAAGCACACCCAGATGCATGACAGCACCTAGGCCAGAAGATCAAAGGACACCGACATTGGTGAATTTTTAGAAAAAAAAAAAAGAACAGCATCCCATAAGCCTAAGTTCTGCATTATAGGGTAGAAAATAGTAAGGTATTAAATTAATAATATCATGGCATTAATAGTTCCTGTATATTACAGAAGTAAAGAATTCTCTAAAATTATTCTCTCTGAATAAATCCTCTGAAACTCTGTCGGTGTCCCTTGATGGCAATCATTTCCAGAACTACCTCAGTACAAACCCAAAAAGCCTCAAACCACCTTGAAGCCTCTGCCTTGGTCCTGTGCACCTTCGCTTGCATCCCATTCTGCACGACCAACTTTTATGAGAGGACTATCCATAAATGTCATCTCTAAACTCATCTTCCCATCATGCCTACATCATGCGAACAAAGCAAAAACTCGCGACTGAGTTCATATCAAATTTCCTTCCACATTTAGAGCTTAAAAACATTTTTGCAAAGAAATAAGCAAGGATGTGGAAACGTGTTAATTACTAAAGACACAGCAGAGTGAAAAACAGCATAAACATTTACAACAAAATATGCCATATATATTTTCCTGATTTTCTGCATATATTAGTTCTGATTTTACAAAACAGCACATGACAAATGCACATTTTCCCCATATTCTTACGCACAGATGTGCAAGACACTAAGGTACTATATGCAGGCATGACGCAAGGCTAAATGCAGGATAGTGAAACCATAGTGAAATTTTTGCAAATGTGATTCTCAACAGGTGTCTGTATCAAACTGCTCAAGACTTCCTCTGCTTGCCAACATCGGAAGTTGCCTACATCAGAAGAAGGTGTCCAAGCCTGGACACCCCCAACCACAAGAAACGAGTGGCTGTATTACACTCCAGTGATCATTGCAGTTATTGCTGAGACTTCTTACTTTTGCTTTTGAACTATCATTCATGAGCTCATGAAGACTCACACTGGCTTCAGGCATTGGCCTGAACACTTTTGCAACAGGCAGCAACAATTTCTTAATGCTTAGCCAATGACAAACATACTGTGACACAAATTAGCTTTTTCACAACACTTGCTGCCAAGTTTGATTGTGCATACCTTTTCATAAGTACACCTTTAAAACATGGCTCGACCAGTACATCTTATTTTATGAAAGACCACTAGCTTACCATGGTAAACACATTTCCCAAGCCTTAGTTAAACCACTTCATCCCCACGTTACTTTTTTCGCAAGACCTGGCACACATGTAACCTTCAAGTCAATCACTATCACAATTTCTTCTTTATGGTTGCCCACACGTATCCTGCTACAAGGCAAATTTCACTACTAAATGTGCCCATGATCATACACATGGTACTATGCAAGGCTAACTAGGCAAATTACATTAGCAAAAGCATTTGAACACGCGCAAAACAAAAGGGCACAGAGTGAATAAGTGCTATTATGAATGAAGGTTGTTTTAAGAAGGCTATCTGAATACTCAAAACAGTTCAGCACAACAACCTGAAGCTCATGATGTTGAAGTGACAACCGCTAATATAGCACACTTTGTTTCAGAAGCATTCATTTCTTACTGACCCAGCTGCCACCAATTAGTGCCCCTACCCAGTCCTTAGCTACTATCATTGCAGCACTTGTGAGGCAAGAGACCAAAATCGACAAAACACTCAACATAGCGCACAGAAAAAATGGTGCTAATGCGCCTAAATCTGAAAATCTGCAGAGCTGTTGCTTCAACTAAGAGCAGAAATTATTTCCACACAGGTAAATGTAGCCTGTTAACAAGGCAGACAACCTTCAAGGGTCACTCGCAAACAATTAAATCAATTTTCTGTCAAGTTCAATCATCAAAGAAAAATGCCCTCAAGCCTTTATGGACATTAACTTGGAAACTGAAACTGCCCCGATGACTGCAGCCTTACATTATGGGAAAAAAGAAAAAAAGAATTAAGTTCAAGGACTAAGACCTCCTATCTTCCTGCAATAATTTTATCACAAAACGTCCATGCTGGCATTTAGTTTCTTCACGTCGTATAGGTTGTTGGTACAGTAGCACAATCAGATCAAAACCATGAAATGAAAACCTAGGTCTGCACTAGCAACAGCACTTAAAAAAACCTTCATAAAGACTACCCTACAGTAATTTTTGACGAGTTCAACGAATGACAAAAATGATTCTGCAGAACTAGCGCCTTCACTAGGCTATTGCAATATGACCAATTTTGGATCCCTTTTCCTGCCACCAATAAAAAAACTACCTCATACACCAAAAAACGCTTACACCATGAGCAACATGACCAATTTTGGGTCCCTTTTCCTGCCACCAATAAAAAAAGCGACCTCACACACCAAATAAAGCTCACACCATGTGCCTCATAAGTGGTTTCGCGTAAAAAAGCACTACCCAGGAAAAACGTTCCACTTTCTATCAGCCACACAAAAGCCAGAAACTAACACATAAATTTTGATGACCCCTTCCAAATACAAACAAGCCATATTTTTTTTTTCTGCCCATTTTAACAGAGCACAAATCCTACCAAAAGAAAGAAAGCAGAAAAGAAACACACTGGTCCTGCCAATTCTCTAAAACATAATTACTGTTTGCAAAAAAACTAGATCATTGGCTTTAGAGCTTTACTGGACAACCTTGCAAACTAGATGACAGACAAATACGCACCTTGCAGAATGCCTTTCTGCATGAGATACTCATCATAGAGGTAAATGCTGTTGTCTGATGATGCTGCAGCTATTTTGTTGCTTGTGACAGACTGACTGCAAAAAGAAAAATCAGCTCAAATTTAAAAAAACTGGACACTCCAGTAAGCACAGTACAGTGAAACTTCACTTGAACGAACTTCAATGGACCTAGGAAAAAATTTGTTAAAATGAAAGTTCGCGGAACTGAGTTATGTCTGCGAAAGCTAGTTTCCATAAACACTGGAACTCCAATAAACACTGAGTGTTCAAATCATACCTCAACCCATTTATTTGTCACTGCCCACATTTGCAAGCAAAGAATGCAGAAACTTTTTGAAGCACTTTTGAACCCAGGACTGCCGTGGTCTTGAACTCTGTCGCTGTGTCCAAGCTCTCGTAAACCCTGTCCGGCGTAACGTTCTACTGGACACCAAAGGTGTTCATTTCTCCAAGCAGATCGCTGCTTCAGCAGATCATGGTTAAGCAGCAATGCATACGTACGCCTTTCTTGGAGCAAAAAGGCTAGTAGTGGTGAAGATCTAGCTATGGGGCCTATTAAGCGTGCAAAGCCAGCTATGCATTCGGCTGGCTACAAACTTGTTTAGATAGCCAATTCAGTTTAAAGCTACATGACTGCCACTTTTCCTCATGCTGTAATGAAATGTGGTTCTAAACGTAAAATATGCAACAAGAGTGCAGGTTGTGCACGTTGAAGTGCCAAGTTTGACATGAGAGACACAGGAAGACGCCGCAGAAAATGTTCATAGAAGTGAAACGAGCAATAACTCAATTTCGTTAAACTGAAGGGCATTTGCATAGCATTCAATGGAGCTTTGGTGCGGGATTTAAGAAAGTTTGTACAACTGAATACTTCATAATGCAATTCCGTCCAAAGACAGAGTCCTAGGGCTGTGCATACAAGCGAATGGCAAAAACTTTAAAACAATCATAAGACTTGAAGCGAGTACCAGCGGACACGTGAGCTACTAAAACACATTTCCAATAAGCATGCAGGGATGAAGGAGGTTAATCTTTTGAGATTGCTTCAGGCTTTCATCATAACCCGTGTGCTATATATTGCCTACCTCGAACTCCATTTTCTGATTATAATTTCCTTTTTGTCCAGCAGAAAAGGACAAAAATGAAATTATTATCGGAAAATGGATCAAAACCGGATTAGGTCTTCCTCTGAACACTTCGACGATAAAGCTTCTAAGGCTAGGTGTGTCTATCACTGAATGAGCTCATAGAAGCCGCCACGGTGTCGCAGCATCAGACTTTTAAGAAGCAAAACTGGAAGAAAAATCATGGAACACTTTGGCATTTGAAGCGGACAGATAATGTACCTAGAGCAACTAAGGATAGACTCAAAAAATTCTAGAGGGCACTTTGGACCACTAAAGTGTGATGAGGCAAAAGCCATTATAGCGGTGGATTGTAGCCCTCCACTACGGCACCTGTATCTCCCTCTCTTCTTTCACTCCCACCTTCCTCCATTCCTTTACGGCGTGGCACATGTGCCCACGAAGAATTGACAGATACTGCGCCTTTTCTATCCTGTAAATCAATTTCAAACATCGCTGATGCCTGCTGTACTAACGCCTCCTAAGCACCTGGGTCTGCTTCTGTTCACTGACGTTTTACAATTCATTTACAGGAATGGAAAGGCGCAGTATCTGTCACTCACGGAATCCCGCTATCAAGCTCATGGTAAACGAGGAATTATGAACATTTCACGATCCGGGGCGTGGCGTAGTTGGTAAAGTGCTGGGCTCCAAGCTGGCTGGGGATGCAAGGGATGGAGGTTTGATTCCGGCGGTTTATTTATTCTTAACCCTCGCTCTCAAAAGCATGACACCTCTGCTGACAACCTTCTGTCTACAATGATGAGGCATTAAAGGCTTTCGCTTTAAAATTCTCCTGCTGCCAAAGAACATGCATCCGGTAGTTCACAAAGGCAGATGTAAAGATAGAGCTTTGGCCCCACAGGTCAGATTTCAAGATAGATCCAATGTGCTCTACACAGGCGCTGCCGAATACAATAGCAAGGCAGCACACACAGCAGCAGAGGTTCGTGAGAGTGAAGACCTGGTCTCGTGCGGTACCATTAAAACCAAAAGTGCAACTGAGGCAGAAGTTGCCATTGCTCTAGCTATGACATAAAACGATACAAGGATGATAGTGACTCCAAGGCAGAATTAAGAATTATGATATGGCCAGAGTTTCTGCTGTAGACATCTAAATTCTGAGAGAAGGGCAAGTGCCACCAAAACAAATTGCACTGGTCTGGTCCCTGGCTCATAAGGGTCTGTGGGGTAACAAAAAGGCATGCTATCACCCGAGGGCTCACTTTCTGATCGATTGCCATCGAGGCGCCGCCTCCACGCAAGGAACCCCTCCGTTCGGATGATGAACTCGCAGGATTCCACGAAATTATTTCTCATTACAAGTTCGATCGTAAGACCTATCGAGCAGCAAAAGCTCAGCAGAAAAGAGGAAATCATATGGAGGAAACTGCAAACTGGGGTGTTTCCGAACCCTCAACTGCACAGTAAATGACATCCAGAAGCATTTAGTCTTAGATGTACGCACAACAATAGCATTGCAGATTTAGTACACATGGCCTGGACCTGCCCTTCATATAACAACCCAAATATAAATGTAGATTCCTGGAAGACCTTATTACTCAACCCTGAAGCAGAAGAGTAATGCAACGTCACCGGTTTCGCCCTGGACCCAGTCGAGTCTCAAGGGATTCCGGCCGACGGTTAGGGGAATGAATGGGGGTTTAGGCTAAAGCCTTCTTTCCAGTCATTCTTGACGGGTGCAAGTAAAGGTTATTTCTCTCTCTCATTTAAACAATGTTCGTTCAAGTGATAGCTAGTGTATTCACCACATTATGAAATTTTGCTCTCATGCATGCAATTTTTATGGACCCTAATGCTATTCGGAAAATATGTCAAACAACTAGCTGTACAGAGTAGTTTCCACTTTCAAGGTCACACCAGGACTATGCACAACAGTAGCACAAGTATTTCAGTCAATGCTTGTAAACATTTGCTTTAGCAGCAATTATGTGCAGTCAAAAAATAAACTCGTATAAGTAAATATGTTAACACGAGGTTGGAGCAAATTTTCAAAACAAAGTTACTTGCTTCTACAGGCATTTCAGGTGAGAAATATGCAGTACAAGAATTTTTTTTCAATAATTTCTCAATTTTTCCAGTCCCACTGTTTTTAACCCTCCAGAAATAAATCCTAAGCATGTGATAATATTACATTAAACAGCCAATGGCACCCATACATTAAAACTTGAATTTAACCAGAACTAGTTCACCTCATAGTAAAATACATAATGAAATGGAACCCATAATATGCAAGTGGCACTAAATGATGCATATATACCTCTGCATATCACATTTAAGGCTCTCTTGAACACGGCTCAGAGACACGATTGAACAGTGGTACAAGACAACAATGCCGCCTTAAATATTTTTAATCTTAACCAATTCCTAATGTTTCATAACCCAAATAGTTAAACTACAAGATGCCAACTTGGATCAAACATCTGACAAATAGAATGCAATAAAAATGCACACAATGAACTACAGTGCAACACACACTACACTAGTCACCAACCGCAAGGATGTAATGCAGCTTGCGTGCCGTACTGATTTACAACATTCTGTCAACACTTGCAGTAGTTCAACCACCAAAAGGGTTTATATTACAAATTTTTCACAGAGGTAATGGTTACACAAGGGACCATGAGGCAGTAACAAGTTTAAAAATGTAAAAAATTACTGCATGAAACGACAAACTATCAACACCTTAATAGTTGTCAAGGCAGAAAGCTTAATTAAAAACACTAGCGCATAGAAGACAACAGGACGAGCGTTACGACCGCTCGTCCTTTTTTTTTTTTTTTGTCTTTGTCGTCGTTCTATTAGCTAGTCTTTTGAATTAATAAATTATCCTAGCAGCCTATGATATGGTCAGCCGATTTTTCGATAAACAAGCCGTTACACTTGAGGCTTCATGATCTGGTAGCGTTGAACTGCCACGTTACGTCACAAACATCGCTAGCTAGAAGAAATTGGCAACCACGTCCAAATTTTAACTTCAAGTCGATTTCTTACCTTAGTCCAACAACATAGCTTGTGTCCTTGGGAAGATGCTTTACGGCAAAGACGCCCAGTCGCTTGGTCGCCAAAGCTTTCAGGTCTTTCATGGTCATGTTCTTCTGCGGCGACTTCGAAGCCATGTTTATGGCTGAAGCTGCAGGTTTAATTATTATTTTCAGCGCAGGGTCAGGGCCTGAAACTTGGTTAGATCGGAAAAGCAATGTCAGATCAAGCTGAACTTGCAAGCATGTTACCGGCTCTAAGCCTAACACCGGCAACGGAGTTCGAATTGATATAACGATCCTCAAAATCTCCGAACAGAGACCACGCGTGCAACTCTTGCTAGAGCAAATACTCTATCGTGTTCTTCTCGATTTCTTTTTTTATTTAATTCGCAGAGAGGTTATAGATCTTAAGTACAGTGGAACAGAATTGACCGAACATGACAGACATTCGGCGGGGGACTCCATCTCACGTGCGACAGAACGCGTCCCGATTCATGAAGCTAGTTAATTAAAACTGCATCTAACCACCCGCTTACCTAAAAGTGTCTTGAGGCAATCGAGTTATAGCACAATAATATTAAAATACCGAGTGCACTTACTCGAAGCCGGCAACTTTCTTTTCACGGCTCCCTTTCTCCCAGCTCCAACGCCACCACAACACCGTTTGAACAGCAGCCCTGCACGAATGGAAATAGAGAGGGGTGAGGTGGTCAGATGGATCGGTCTGGATCGGTCGGTTTCTTACCATCGTCGTCTTTTTGCTTCTTCTGTGTTCACTGCAGACTAGTAAAAAAAAAAAAAAAACGTGTACAAACGTAAAAATATAATTATTATTACTTTTTAGACTTTTCAGGAGCATAAGTGACGTAAGTTTGCAGAAAAAAAAAAAAAGTATGGTAGCGTAACGGCGTAACTCCCATAGAAGCTTGCGTTCGAGCTGGTCGTTTCAGCGATGACAGGAGAGAGGCGTTGTGTGCAGTAGGAGCGCAGTGAGCGCGGAGCAGACAGCTGGGTGAACCGCCTTCGTCACCGCAAGTTCAGTCGGACTCCGAAGGCGATTAGCGATAAATTGTGTCGCTTTAGCTCCCACACGCTTGCCTAAATGTATTAAAACGGTTATGTTCATAACAAAACAACTAGTTCCCTATAAAATAAGCGGCCGTCGTCAGGGAACGGCGATACAAATACAGGCAATGTAAGATACAGATTGCCGGCGAACTGACAAGCAACGGCAAGATATATTTCCTGAACGTATTGAGTACTTTATTTTTCGAACACTAGCGGGAGGTTCAATGACGAATGTCTAACGTATTTCTATGATCATTACAAGAATTTGAGTGTGCCGATATGCACTAGGTTGTTTTCATTTCCCCTGGGGTTAAAAGGGAAGATAGAAGTGGGACCGACGGAAAATAACTAAGTCATATACCGGCGATGTAAGTTTCAAGACAGTTTTGACCTATATTTTGTTTTGAACATTGTTTTTCTATTCGCGTAGTGTCATAGCTAGGGTCGAATGAAGATGCTTTTTGGTAGCGATGTCTCGCGGATCTCAAGTCAAGGCTCCTAGCTTATTTCTTTAGATAAGTACGTATTTCACCGTTGTAATCGCAAGCGATGTAGCGAAATTTTGCTTGCGGGTATATATTTGCAACACGATAAATGCGCTGTTCATTCATTGCCGTGCTTTCTATTATGTTGCGGAGCAAAATGCCTAAGCATGATGTGACATATGTAAACATGCCGTCAACACGCATTATATTACTGAAATTTTTCCTGGGTTTTCTGGATCGACATTTGTCGTAGACTGCGCATTGTTTATAAATATGCGAGGTTCGGTAATGTTCAGCAAAATTTTTATGAAAACGTTCTCTTCATTACTTTGGGTAATATTTTTCAAAGTATTTCTTTGTATGACTTTGAATTAACCTTACTAATCACGCTCGGTGTTTTATCTTTCCTTAGTAGCACTTTGATGAGGACGAGTTTGGAGAGAAATTGATAGGGTGGACGCCATCTGTTAAATTTCAGAGCTTTTGCCATGCTCTTTTACTGTAGATGTTAGTGGAGAGTATAATTTCTTCAATTTCCAGTGATTCAAAACAACAGCACTTGTTTTTAATTATTTATTCAGGTCAACAGAAGCCGAGTAAACTCTCTGCGAGACGGCCTGCCTAATGTACACCTCCTGGAAAGGAAGACAGCAGCTCCTCCTCAACTGTTGGTGCAGAGGCCGGCTAAGCGAATTTGAGGATTGTGACGACTATTATGGCAGCTATACTGTGCTGATGTCAGCTTGGTGTAGAGTGCTTTGTTTTAACTGTTATACCACACTCTACACATCAAATTTACCAGTCTTTCTTGCTCGCTAGTTCGTGGTTGATGTCTTTCCTTTTTTTTTTTCATTTTCATTATTGCTGCGAATGCTTTCACACTGCGCACATAAAAAATGTTTGCTCTAAGTTTGTTACATAATTCGTGATTTGCATCTCTTTTCACGCTTTGCTTTCATATCTTTTCTACAAGAGTTACAATCGACTATGCATACACAATATATATGTCCTTCCGGCTCGGTAATTTATATTACAGTTTGCATTTTTTCCATGTTCCACTGCACTCAACAGTAGAAAAATTATTTGCATTCTACGTAAAAAAAAAAAAAAACAGCTGAAGCGATGCGTTCATAAGAGTACAAGGGCGGCGCTGGAAACACAAAATAAAATTTCATGGAAAAACAATTCAGTGGTGTTTCCAGCGTCAACCGGTGTACTTGTTTTCATTATGAATATGTCGTTTCGGCTGTTCTTTTTTCACATACCAGGCATCACCTGGATCAACAAGCTACGCCTTTTCAAATTCGCATCGTATTCGGCTTTGTTGTTTTTACTGTCTGCTAGGGGTGAGGTTGATAAGTTAAGTTACATACTTGTCTGCATCAGCAA